>NW_026068053.1:2937468-2946422 GCF_014885135.2 Alexandromys fortis | reverse complement strand
ATGGAAAAACAAAAAACCCAGGATAGCCAAAACAATCTTATACAATAAAGGAACTTCTGGAAGCATTACCATCCCTGACTTCAAACTCTATTACAGAGCTACAGTATTGAAAACAGCTTGGTATTGGCATAAAAACAGAGAAGTCGACCAATGGAATCGAATAGAAGACCTGGACTTTAACCCATGAACCTATGAACACCTGATTTTTGACAAAGGAGCTAAAAGTATACAATGGTGTCTGTCTGTCATTCCCTTGCGTCGTATCCTGACTCTCCTACAGCCTTCACCCCTGTTCTCCCGTGGATAGCAGTCTCCCAGAGGGACGGTCCGTGGCAGAAAGCATCTTCAATAAATGGTGCTGGCATAACTGGATGTCAACCTGTAGGAGAATGAAAATAGATCCATATCTATCACCATGCACAAAACTCAAGTCCAAATGGATTAAAGACCTCAATATTGGAGTTGTAGTTTCCTCAAAAATACTCCAACGTATACTGACCAGATAACCCAACTCCACCTTGGTTAGGTATTGAATTTACCTAAAGCATTCTAAGTTAACACATTTCAGAGATATTTATATACCAATGATGTACCATGTATAACAGCAAAGTGATGAGATCAGTCTAGAGATTCATGAACAGAAAAATGGATGCAAATCAGAGATTATCATATTAAATGAAATTAGTCAGACTCAGGCAAATACCACATATTTTCTCTCATTGGTAGATCCTTAACTTTTATATAGAGTCATGAAATAGTGTACATATATATGATAGGAAAGTAGAAGTAAATCTACCAAGAGATATGAATGTGTCTAAGGTGGCTGGCAGGGGAAAAAAAGAAAGGTATGTGGGAATAGGAAGGAATATGCTCAAAGTATATTATATATGAAAATGTCATTATCAATCCCAATACTATGGAAGGACTGAGAAATTAATGAGATTGGGTGTATAATGTGAAATTCCTAAAGAATCAATTAAAAACAAATTATGAAAAAAAAAACTACCTCCCTGCTCCTTCCCAGAAAAGATGTAAAATGTCCCTTGATACCACTCTCCTTCTAACTGTTTAGCCCTTTCTACTCTTTCCTTCTATGGGAAAACTTCCTGAGTAGATTTCTATAACTTGTAGACTCCAATTTCTCTCTTCTTTCTTGAAACCGGTCCAATCATTCTCCCCTCCTATCAAAGGTCAACCATCGAAGGTCGTTACTGAATGGTTTTCAGCATGCTAAATCTAATGGCTGAATATGAGTCTACTTCTGCCTTGACCTCTGAGAAATATTTAACACAGTGCATTGCTGTCTCCTGGAAATGGCTCCATCATTTGGTTTTCTGGAAACCATGTCTCTTGTTTTTGCTCATACTCTTCAGGTCTTCCTTCAGAGTTGTTTTTAATTTTCTCCTCATCTCTGTTCTCTAATCATAGAAATCTCCTGGATATAGTGCTTAGACATAATCCTCTGTTCATTACCTAAGTGCCAGGTCTTCGTTCTCCATGTCCACTTAGATATATGACAGACATCTCAAATGTGTCTTTGCCGAGCTCCGGAAACATCACCTTTCCTTGACACTAACACACACTTTCCATAGTCTTAGTTAATGACTGCTTCATTTCTCCTCTTACTCAAGCCAAATGTCTTGACACTATCTTTGCTTTCCCTTTTTCTCTCATGGCCGTTATTGAAACTATGAGCAAATTCCATTGGCTCTATCTTTAAGGTTCATCCAGGGACTACTTATGTAGGGATAAGTCCTGCCCCTTACGGGGCGTGTTCGCCTCGGGCTAATATTTACCTATAAATCTGGCAAGCATGCTCGCAGTGCTCGCTTCTGCTTTCTTGGTCTCCGCCAGAATGGTGGTTCTGTAAGTCTATTTCCCCATTAAAGCTGTCTGCATTCGTTACAATCTGTCTGCATTCGTTTATGCCGTTACATACTTACTAGCCCAGCTACACTCTCAGTCAAGACATTATCTCTCAACCCTAGGCTCTTGCCGTCTAAGTGGTCTTTCTCCTCCAAAGAACAGCAGGAATTGCCCTATTGTTTCAGTTTGAAGCCCATTATGCCCTTCCCTTGTAATTAATTTAGTGGCCCCTCTCTAACACAGGATGCAAATCAAAGTTCTCAGTTCCTCAGGCCTTTACTCAAGGCCATCCCTCCATCACTTGTTTGGATAAAGATAACTGTCTTCTCTCTTGTTCAAGCACCTGCATCTGTACTAGCCTCTGGGTTACTCTTTCTGTTGTCCAATAACCTGATAATGGTGCAAGTTTTATAGTTATCAATAAATATCACTTAGATCAGTTAGAGAGAACTTAGGGGGTCCTGCTGTTTGTCCCGACCCAGACAGTCTAGGAACTATCTGGATTTTAAATCACAACTAGGCCACCAAACCTATGGTCTTTCCATTCAGTGATTAATGCTGCTCTTATTTGTATTTTTAAATGTTTTTGTCTTAGAATTAACCGCTTTAAAATAAGCACAGAAATAGATTTTCAGGCATTAAGATCACATTCTTCCTTGTGTTTACATATGTGCCATAAAAAGCAGAGCGTTTCTGCCATTTTCCCCTTAGAAATATATGTACTGAACATTTTTACGCTTTAAGACCAATTTAGATATTTATTTTGCTTTTATGTCTTATGTGTTATCTTTTAGCTGTACCTTATATGCTATGAAGACATAGCCAGAAATTATGCTGATTATTATCATTTTTTCCTTAGAAAAGAATATAGATTTTTCTGCTGTTACAGAATTTCCTATAGATTTGGCTCAAAGGAAACTTTTGAACTTATTTGAGGCTTTGTACCCTGCAAGGAATTACAGCTTTCAGATAATTGTTTACACAAAAGAGAGTGAATTTAGCAAGAACAAATATAGATAAAAGTTTCAACAAATGAGTAAACAGATTCTTCCAACTTCTCATGCCTCAGGGAGCAGGAATGGCTAGCACTGATGGTCATACAACTCCTCAGAATCCCAGGACAAAGGGCTTTTGGTTTATTTGTTTGTTTTCCCTTGGAGTAGAGCAGATTACATTCTAGCAAAGGTTTTCTAGTAGCCTAGTAAGAGTGAATCCTTCACAGAAGATTCCTTTCCTTTCAGTTCTGAATTTTCTTCCTTTTTATTTTCTCCTGCCCTTCTGTGGAGACTTCCCAGAGCCAGGGAGACCCCTTTCCTTTCAGTTCTGATTTTTCTTCTTTTTCCTTTCCTCCTCACTTCTGTGGAGACTTTCCAGAGCCAGGGAGACTCCTTGAAGAGGTTCCTGACTTTTGTCTGTGCTGTGATTGCTGTCTCCAAAGGAACCACTTCTCTCTCTTACCTGATTAATTGTTACAAGATCTGATGCCAAGGCAGTCCTTGGTGCCAGACCCCTACTGCCTGAGATTCAGGCTGACACCCACAAACTATTGTTATTGTCCTAGATAATTTGTGACAGTGGAGTCTTGACTTAGAGACCTGAATCTTTGCTATAGTTTTAAACAATACAAGAACTGGCTCAAGGGTTGCTGAAGAAATGCTTGAGGCAAAACAATGTATTATGTTAAATGCTGTTTTAAGATAGATAATTGATTCTTTGTTCTGGTCTTCCTTGGGGGAATAGCATTTTGTCTTCCCCATATACTTATCAAAACAACTTGCAAAGTTGATGTAGCTCAATTGCTCTTTGGAGCCCTCTGGCTTTCAAGATGTTTCAAGATGTCCCTTGTGAGAGAACTACAGAGTTCTGGAGGCCAGAATCAGCAAAGGTAATAGCAGCATAGTGGTCAGGATTACCTAATTGTGCAATTAATTGGTCTTGAGAAATGTGCAGAACATCATCGTCAAGACTGTTGAGAATTCTGTATGAGACTTTGTTCCCTCAGGACTTTGGACAAAGGCAAAGTGGTGGGATGGTTGTTGTTTTCTTTTCTGCTTACTTGCCATTTACAGCTAGATCTGGAAACTAGTAAACAAATTTTTCTTTTTTTTTTTTTTGNTTTGGTTTTTCGAGACAGGGTTTCTCTGTGGCTTTGGAGCCTGTCCTGGAACTAGCTCTTGTAGACCAGGCTGTCCTCGAACTCACAGAGATCCGCCTGCCTCTGCCTCCTGAGTGCTGGGATTAAGGGCATGCGCCACCATCACCCGGCTGTCCAAAGGTATTTTGTCTGTTTGGTTGGCCTTGACTTTCACAGCTTGAAGAAGAGAAAAAGAGAAGGAAGGGAAGATGGAAGAATCTGGAAGATAAGCACTACAAAGATCACCACTATTATATAATTTAGAGTTAAAATACATAAAATAATCTGGGGCTGGGGAAGTAGTTCACTGAGTACAGCACTTGTAGAGGACCCAAGCTTGGTTCCACGCATGCATACTTTTATCCCCACAGGTTGACAATAAGACTACTACCACAGATTTGAAGTGCTAGTTAAGTAGACGGGATCTGGCCATGTCCATCTCTGATTTTCCAGAAAAATGGTCCCAAGTCACAGTTTGTAGTGGTTTAAATATATCCTATTAGGTCCAATCAGGAATACTTTCTGACTTACCTCTGGCCGACATCCAATCACGGGCAAGTGTATATCATGACTTATTTCCTGCCTGTGAACCTCCCACCTGTATGTGCTCAAGTATGTCTGGTGTAGATTGCTCAAACAAGTTTGTTTAAGGGAGTGGAAATGTGTGGCTTGCAGATCAGAGACATTTTTGTTTCATGAATTTTCTAGGCACAGTAATTAAAACTTAAAATGTACCTTTGGCTCTCACATACCACAGCACACGATCATCTGTAATTCCACTTCCATGGGATCTGAAACTTCCTTCTTCCTTTGTTATCACTACAGACATGCATATAGGCAGTCACTTACACACATAAACTAAACATAAATAAATCTTAAGAAAAATATATAAAATAATTCTTTTTAGAAAAATAAATTTTTCTATTTATGATGAAATTCTTAATATTAATAGTCACTTTCTGACCATGCAATCTCAACAAGGTGAAAAGTCTTGTGAGTGCCTGATGGCACAAGGAGTGGCCGGACATTGCTCACTGACCAGTCCTTAGCACTCCTGGTCTAAAGTGTCTTTTCTGTTTCTGTGGTGGCTAATCTGGGTTAGATAGGAGAGCCACAGACTTAGTTCATGTATTTTCTTCTTTCTTATCATGAATTACTTGGAGTATGGTAGGTTGAACTCTTTGAGACACATGAATGTCTTTCTTGTCAAATAACTTTCATATGCCAATACTTCATTCATAATTCATATTTAATAATTAGTGAAGATCTAACTCATTTCGAAAGATATTTTACAGCATGAAGTAGGAGGCAGAATGGGAATCAAGCCATATTTCTGTCATGAGTAATGCATGAATCTGTTAAAATATTTGTTTAATAATTCTAGTTTATGGTTGAAGAAACCAGGAGCTGATTGTGTTTAAGACATTTTTACATATGTAATTTATAAATAATCCATAATTTATCTGTAGTACAAAAGTGCCTAAAATATACAATATGTATTGGGGCATAATTTTATGTAAAATATAAAATTAAATCTTAATGTAATTGAAATTCAAATTAACTTCAACTGAAAGCATGAAAACAAACCTAAATTAGCAATTGTAACTCAATATGACTAATGTGCTATTTTGAGGAATTAAAGTAAGGCTTGCTGTAGCTAGAGAAGAACATTGCTCCAGCAAGTCAGCTGCGGGGAGCATGTGGGAAGACCTACCCTTCCTCCTCCTTTCTGTTTAGAGCTACTGAGAAAGGTTTATTCATTCATTGACACGTGCTACAAGTTGACCTTTCTTTGATGTATTACATCATTTGTTTATCTGATCTGCCTGATTTTCTTAAGCTGTTTTCTCTAAGCTCTAAATACTTAAAAAGTCTTGTTTAATGACAATTTAGGTCCCAAAGGAATTTTGAATAATTGATTGGTATAAACCTTCAAGGCTTATAGAAGAATAAAATAAAGAGGAAGAGGAGGAAAAGAGAAGAGAAGGAGAGAAAGAATAAGGAAGAAAGGGGAAGGGCAGGAAAGTATGAAGAATAAACTGGAAAGATATGCACATGTACAGGCTAATGAACAATATTTATTTATAAGATACAAATAAAATTTAGAATAATTATTCATGGAGAAAAGCTATTTTTCAGTTGCACGATAAAATATTATGTGTCATTAATCTGGTGATCTCAATGAGCTGAGGATGTTTATTTAAAGGTATTTGTCTTTAAAGTGCTCATTGTTTGAGGGGCCCTGTTTTAAATATTGGAGAAAAACAATTCTTTCTCAGACTCTGCCCTCCTACCCTCCTGGACTACACTCTGCTCTCCTACACTCTGCTTTCCTGGAGGTTTGCGGAGGCTTCAGCCAAGAGAAGTCAAAAAGCAGGTCTTTGCAGTACATAAGAACTTGGTCATGGTTGATCATCATATATCAAGCTAAGTGCTGAATCTTTATTGGTAACTAAAAGTTACTCGAGGAGTTTGCTTGTCAGCTTATATTGTTAAAATTTCTAGGACTGAAAAGATAGGTCTATAGGTAAAAGTACCTGTCTCAAATTTGTTGCCCTGGTTTGATCCTCAGACCTCACATAATGGAAGAAAAAGTCCTCTGACCTCCAAAAATAAGGAATCAAACCCTTATACACACAGACAAAGAGACACGCACACATACTACAAAACATAAAAAGACTGAAAAATTCTTGATATTCCATAAAGAAGAGCTTATATATTTGGTTGTGATCCTAGCCTTTAACAGCTGAACCATCTCTCTAGCTCTGGAGTTGGGAGAAAGTCAGAGAGGGAGAACAGCAAAAGAGATGCCTTGATAGAGGGGGCCATGATGGGGTTAGAAAGAAACTTGGTGCCAGGAAAACCCTGAGGAATCCACCAGGATAACCGCAAGCTATGACTCCTAGCAACAGTGGAGATGGTGCCTGAACTGGCCTTCTCTGTAATCAGACTTGTAACTACTGTAATTGTCATCATAGAACCTTTTTTCAGTAACTGATGGATGCAGATACAGAGATCTACAGCAAACATTGAGCCGAGCTCCGGGAGTACAGTTGAAGAGAGGCAGGAAGAATTATATAAGTAAGCAGGTGTGTGTGTGTGGGGGGGGTCAAGATCATGACAGGGGAACCCACAGAGACAGATGACCAGAGCTCGTGGGACCTCATGGACTCTAGACCAACAGTTAAGGAGTCTACATGGGACTGACCTTGGCCCTCTGCTTGTCGGTGACAGTTATGTAGTTTGGTCTGTTTGTGGGGCTCCCGACAGTGCAATCAGGTCTGTCCTGGGTATGTTAGCTGGCTCTTTGGAACTGATTCCCTACAGTGTACTGCCTCCCTCAGCTTTAATGCAGGGGTGGGGGAGCTTGGTCCTGTGGCAGCTTGATATGCCATCTTTGTTGACGGGTATGCTTACCCTTTCTGAGGAGTGGATGTGGGGGAAGGTCAGGGGAGGTTCGGAGAGGGAACAGCAGGAGAGGAGGAAGGGGGAACAGTGGTTGGTGTGGGAAAACCTTTAAAAATTGATTAAAAAACAATATCTTAAAAATTAGGAAGAGTGGAATGTAGGTGAATGTTTGCAAATAATTGGACTAGAGTATTCTCAAATCAAATGTTCTTAAACATTTCTTCTCTTCCCCCTCTGCCTCTTCTTTAAGACTTGAAGGTCAATAATAGTCAGTTAAAATGTCTTTGGGACTTATATTGTCATACCTAAAACAAATAATTCTTTATCTTAATGTCACCATCCAAGTAATGCACAGTGTAAAATTAGGTTCTGGTAAATTTTTTATAGTATTTTGATTAGTGTGTGTGTGTGTGTGTGTGTGTGTGTGTGTGTGTGTGCTCATTCATGTGTTTGTTTGGCTATGAAAGGACAATATCAAGCTATAGATTCAAGCCTTCTACCATAAGGTTCCCAGGGATTGAACAAGGATCTGCAGGCTTAGAGAATCACACATTACCCACTGGTCCAACATTATAGTTAGCAGTTAAAATTCAGTCATACATAAATTTATCAGATGTGTAGGAAGACTGCAAATTTTCCAGCACCTTTTTATAGTAATGTGAAAAAAAAAGTCATAAAGAACTCTGAACCCCCTCCGCCCCACCCACACACATAGTCTCTAGAACTTCTGCTATAGGTTATGTGTCAGAAACTCTTGTAGCTTTGAGGTCACAGCTCGGTTCAACTCTCCTTGAGCTACCTCATGAGTTTTTTGACCTAGTGTGACTTCTGTTTCCACCAGAATGAGACTGATCATACTTATTGGGATGGGAGGTCCAGATAGAAGGATTCTTGGTGTGGCTACTTTACATATACTTACATGTATTCAAATAAAGGTGTTAAGAGAAAAATGTAAGAAAATGAACACAGGTTAAACTCTTCATGACTCAGGAAGACTGGGGGTAGTTATAATTATCCTAGGTGAGAAAAGGAAGCCAAGCCATTCAGGTTGGCTCACTCGAAGCTTTTTCCTGTTTTGGCCTCCTCTCACTTGTGCTGCAAACTCTCCGTAAGCACAGAGGGAGAGATATGACTTTCTCAGCTCTGATGGGAATAACTCACTTCTCTGCATTACTTCTTGTTTTGTAGATAAAGGGAATTTTCATTGAAGGGCCTAATCTGTTGTTACAATTTCCATACTTAACTTTAGAGCAAGCCCTGGTTTTTGTTCTCAGTGAACCACTGAACTCTTCTTCTTAATGGAACTGTGCTGATAGCAGCTTCATAACCATTCATTAAAATCTGCTGCACTGACTTACACTTGTTTTTATTTATTTATTTTTGTCAAGAGGCTTGATTTTTTTGATATTTCATTTGTATTTAATTTTTTTATTTTATTTTTATTTTTTTATTGAAAAAAATTTCTGCCTCCTCCTCGCCTCCCATTTCCCTCCCTGTGTCCCTTTTTCCTCCCCCCCCCCCCCCTCCTCTCCCCCTCCCCCCCCCC
>NW_026068053.1:2913905-2931867 GCF_014885135.2 Alexandromys fortis | reverse complement strand
TCCTCTACCTTTTTGTTTGTAATCTCTAATTGTTTATGGCAGTTTTTCACCTCCTGCTTAAGGTCTTCTATTATTTTCATATAATTCGCTTTTGAGTCGATTTCTTCTAATTCTTCTGGAGTAGGGTGTACAATTCTTCTCATTTCGGGATCCCTGGATTCTGGTGATGTCATGCTGCCTTTCAGGTTGTTGGAGGAAGTCTCGCATTGGCGTCTTCCCATCTCCTCCTTCAAATGGAGGCAGGAGAGGCCAGGTGTCTTGGTCCAGTCTTTGCTGTAACTGAGTCTCTGGGTGTATCTCTTCAGTGTAGAAGCAGGGACCGTCCCGTAAAGCTGGAACTCCTCAACACCCAAACATGGACGACTGATAGTCCAATGACCCGCGGACAAAAAGGAGGAACTTGGGGAGCAATGCAGGGACGAGTAGATCACAGGACACCCTGCCTCACAAGTTGAAGGTGTGCGTGCTCCCTTTCAGGGGTCCTTGAGGCCTGACATGTTGGCAGGCACTCACCGCTCTGGGTTGGAAGCCTTAGTATAGGAGCAGAAAACTGTTCTTGAGCAAAGGACCTTGCACAAATTGCAGGCTTGGGGGGGGGGTCGTGTGTAAGAAAGACAGCCTTGCAGAAGGAGCTGAGGGAGGGGGGTTTGTGATCTCTTCCATGACGATCGCCCCTGGATAGCAACACTCACCCGTCCAGATGGAACTCCTCAACACCTAAACAGGGCCGCCTGGTAGCCCAATGATCCGGGGACAAAAGGAAGAATGGGGCAGGCAGGGAGGGATCCAGGAGAGCACAGGAGACCCTGGAGCACAGCTGAAGGTGCCAGGGTTCCCTTACAGGGGTCCTTGAGGCTCACTGCTCTGGGTGGGTAGCCTTAGTATAGGACCTTAAAACTGTTGTTGAGCACTGGTCCTAGCATACAGCAGGGCAGGGTTGGGGGGGGGTGGAGGGTGCTGGGTCGTGCCTAAGAAAGACAGCCCTGCATAAGGAGCTGGGGGAGGGGAGTTTGTGGTCTCTTCTGGGACAATTGCCCCTGGATAGCACACACTCACCCGTCCAAATGGAACTCCTCAGTACCTAAACAGGGCCGCCTGGTAGCCCAATGATCCGGGGACAAAAGGAAGAACGGGGCAGGCAGGGCAGGATCCAGGAGAGCACAGGAGCCCCTGGAGCACAGGCTGAGGGTGTCCGGGCTCCCTTACAGGGGACCTTGAGGCCCACTGCTCTGGGTGGGTAGCCTTAGTGTAGGGGCTTAAAGCTGTTGTTGAGCACTGGTCCTAGCATACAGCCTTCCACTTGTTTTTAAATTATGCAAAAGTTTACAATGACAATAGCCTTATAAATTTAGAGTACTCCAGTTAAACTTTTTACAGAAGCCTGGGAAGTGGGGAAAAATGAAATGGAGATATACACTAAACTTGCTTAATATTATGAATCTTTGTGTACAACTTTAATAGAAAATTTCCTGGTAGATATGATTATGCACTGTGTGTGAGCAATGAGGAACAGAAGCGTGTTTTGTCCAGTTCTGCTCAGATGTTGTGTTCTCCCTACACTAAGAGGCTGACAAAGAATCAGCTGCAGCAGATATCTTTGAGGGTAATGTCACCCTCCACTGCCATGCAGCTGCTGCTTCCCTGGCCAAGCTTTAATAGCACACAGGAAGAACACATGGGTACATGCAAAAGGAGATAGAGCATGCTGCTTCAGTTTCAAAGCATGACATTGGAAAGATTGGACATTCTCTCCACATCTACATTTGTCCACAGAGTAGTTCCTCGGGGAAAGGAGTCCTCAGTGCAATGACTTTAAGGAAATGCTATAAGGAACCTTGTCCATGAATTGAACTTTTGCAAGACTAAAATGCAATTTTTCTGGAGTCTTTTTTTTTCTTTTTAATTTTGAATGTATGTATTGGTGTTTTGATTGTGCCTCTATTTCATTTACACTTAGTTCACCAGGCTGTATTCTAAGTGTTATTTGATGTTGAAGGAGTTCTATACATTTTTTATGAGCCAAGGTAAGTGTTTCTCTTTGAAATATAAAGCTGTATTTTTGCTATCTGTAAGTAAAATTCATACTGAAAATGTCATGGATAAAGGCCCTAAGCTAAAACTAGTAAGGGGGAAAATGTATTTCAAAGTATTTTGTTATCCAATATGAGAGCAACCATATACAAAGAGCCAAGGAAAGAATGGTCCTTTATTCTTTAATATGCTCCAGAATAAATGGAGGTTTTGTTAGGATACGGGGGGCAATAGGATTGAAATGAAGTATCAGGCTCAGCCAGAAATCAAAGGAATGTGAAGCTAACACAAAACAAGGCCATGCGGCTATTCACGGCTAGACACCTATTTCTTCCATTCTAATGCGTGGAAGGGAATGGTTTGCTTTTGAGGAAGTACAGTCAGTGCCCATCTTTCTTGAATAAAGGGGTTAAAATTTAGCCCCTGGTTAAAGGGGTTAATTGAATGGTTTAGTCTCCTAATCTCATTCCTTGCACCAAAATAGCTGCCTACTGTTTCTTGCAGATTCATTTAGAAAAGTTAAAGCTCTGGGTTATGAGAAAAAGACTCATTCTTCATTTTGAGGAACAAGGTTGTACTGTTAGTGTCTCAACAGAAAAGTATTGTGTTTATGTTGGAGAATGTGAGCCTCCTTCCCTGATCTGTGCCAGTTTTTGACAGCTGAAATCTCAGTGGTGCATCTAGTGTAGGACTTGGGACAAGACAGACGAACTATAGGGCACAGCTAGGCCAAACCAGAATGTGAGGCTCTGAGCATAGTGGTTCTCAAATATTGGTTTGTTGTTTTCATCGCTGTGTAAATCAGTAGGTCTGTTATTTTGTCCACATGCAATGGTTCTGGTTCTAGATGAGGAAGGTAGGTGGCAGAGGGTATCAATTTATCAGTCTTGGCTGTATGACACCGATCAGGTCATTCATATTGTTTCTTAATCACTTCCTCTTGTATAAATCATGTTAACAGTAATAAAAACCCCAAGAGTAATAGAATCAGATGATTTAATAAATGGCAAGTACTTATAACAGTGCCTGGTATATAGTAGTATAAAATCTATGATAAGTACTAAACTATCATATGATGGCATTATTATTACTATTGCTACATGCCATCTCAAAGAAACTCTTGCCATTTTCCTTTCCTACTTCTTTTATTTATTTAATCTGAATGTACCAATAACTATTAGTAGTGTTCTAGGCATTATCTATGATAAAAATAACAAACAAAAAATTTGATCACATATTTGATATACCAGACACCATTCTCAAAACTTTCTATATACTAAATAAATTTAGTTTGGGGAACCATCTGTTTAAATATATCAAAATATATTTAAATAAAAAAACAACTGAGGCATTATTTTTGAAAGAGATTATTACCGATAGCCCTGAATCATCTCACTAGTCAATAACAGAGTCTTTCCTAAATGCAAAATACTGCTGATCCCAAATAGATGTAGGTTAAAAATTTGTATGAATTCATGTGTCTGAAATACAAGTGAGTTCAAGTTTTGGTGATTCTTGGGGTTTTGAGGGTGAGCAGCATTCCTTGAAATCGGCAGGCAACATCTGAGTGAACAACACGTGTATTGCTTTGGTGGTAGACAGCTAAGCTATATGTCAGCTGAGGAACAACAGCTTTACATTGCCAATGCTTTCCATGGTCCACATTACTCCACTTTGTTTGTTTTCCTCTTGGTTCATCCTTAAAATGGGAAAGGAGACTGAAGAACATCAATATACAAGTAGAATAATAAACATCAATGAATAAGTGGGCTGCATTAATATCTTTGATCTCACATCACCACAGCTATCCTTGCAAGAGCTATCCTCACAACACTGACAATTACCACAGGGTTAGAGGGAGTGAATTTTGGAACATCTTCAAAACTTCTAAATCTCAGTCTGTGATACAAGTTCAATCTTCAATCAGTTGTTACAACAGTCTTGGTTTTGACATTCAAAGGTGTAATGTGTTGACATTTTATTATTGTGTTTTGTTTTCCAAAAGGATTCCTGTTCTGCTTTCTAGCAGTTCACAAAGTCTGAAATTTCTAATTAATTAATTGCCTACAATTTTACCATTATGCATTGGAAAATGAATAAATTTAAAACAATGTGGTCTAAACAAGCATGTTGTCAAAAAAACAAATAACCTCCACCTTCTGGAAAAACCTCAGACTTTTGAAGCTTTTTTTCCCAACAGCATACTCTTCTTCTTCCTCTCACATCCCATCCAGTTATCCTTCTCTTCTCTTTTGCTGTTAATATAGAATAAACATAATTATTTATAAAATAATTTGCTATAATTTAGTAATTTCAGTGTGTAATATTGTTTCAAAAATCTGTTTTTAATTTCATGCTTTTTAATTTAGTGAGAAGATTCACTAAATCTAAAAACCTCAGAAACTGCTCTGTATTT
The DNA here is from genome assembly GCF_014885135.2 of Alexandromys fortis. NCBI lineage: Eukaryota > Metazoa > Chordata > Mammalia > Rodentia > Cricetidae > Alexandromys > Alexandromys fortis. Next base: position 2,927,420 of record NW_026068053.1, on the reverse strand, counting down.
CGCTCTTCCTTCCAGAGCATGGACAGAAAAGTGTAACAGATATTCTAGACATATAGGCTAAAGATGGATGCTGAAACATTTGCAGAGGAACCTAGGATGACTGTCCACAAAACCAGCTCCCTTTTAAATTTCTCTATCTTTGGCAGTTGTTTGCTCTGCACTTCCTGTTTACTCAAGTAGTATTATATCCTTCTAAATTCTTTGATGGGGTTGAAGACTAGATGGTTATAGCTTTCTATTTTCCTTGTTACCAAATTCAGAAGAGAAACTCAGAAAAGAGGTATAAAGTATATATGGTTGAGAGACATAGAAGCTTAAATTGTTTATCTAAGAAAATGTTTTGAGGTCTAAAAATATAGTTTTGTGTTGGTAATACAAGTTAGGATAAAAAGTGAATTAGGTATAAAACTTTGGATTTATCAAATAGATTAGATAATGGAGTATTTTCTCTGAATTTATCAAATTCAAATGGAGTGGAAATTGTGAAGGTAACTCTTCCGATAATTGATTTTATTGTATATAGTTTTATTGTGTTAGAGTTGAAACCTTCCCTTTTTATTCAGACAAAATGGGAGAGATGTTGTGGGATATTTTTGATTTTGCTTTGACACGCCTGAGTAATTAATAATCTTTACTTTGAATTGAAGGGCAGACCTAGGGACTATCTGACCAAAATTAGCCATAGGATTTATGGAGGACCAAGGACATATAGAGAAATACAGAAAATAGTAGGGTGGGTCTTAGAAAAATTCTTGGACTTTTTGAGATCAAGGAAGGAGTTCAGTGATCACTTCTCTGCCACTTCTCTGATCAATCAGATTCTTACACCAACATCTGACTCCTGAGTTTTTATTGATCAAGAATAATTAGATAAACACTTCAAATTTTCTCAAATTTTAAGTATTGGTTTTTCCATGATAGTAGAAGATGTAGATAGAAAACCATATTCCCAGTAGAAAACATCACAGCCATAATACTATTCATTTCTGTTCCAATGCTAGTAGTTTTTATTATTATTCACTACCACTAATCCTGTAATACTTTACCAATCCTCACTTAGCCCTCTATAGAGTTCACTAGTCCCTGAGCCTATCGTAATATAGCATACATTACTGACTTTGCTCCATGGACCAGTCATTATTCTATTGTAATAAAACACCATGTGAAAGTAAGTGATTAATTTTGGGCTTACAGTTTCAGAGGTTTAGATTCTATGTCCATTGGTATATGGGCTGTGGCAGCAGGAAGACAGGCATAGTGCTAGAACCCTTGCTGAAAGTTTGCGCCTGGGGACACACGAGGCAGTAAAAACAACTGGAAATGCTATAGGAATTTGAAACCTCAACCTGCCCACTCATGACACACTTCTTACACCAATGCCACACATCCTAATCCTCAGAGTAATATTTACCCAACTGTGGACCAAACATGAAACACTTGCACTTACAGTGACCATTCTTACTCAAGCCACACTTTTCCTGCTTTTTTCTTTATGAAGTGATAGTCTACTTTTTTTTTTTTTTTAACCAACTAGTCAACAGCATTTCTAAACACAAGAACCAATGCAAAGCCTGATATTTTGGAAGTTTTCCTTAATTCATATAAGTAGAATTAAAAACACTTTTATTTGTCGTGTTATGTTAGATCTCCTTTTAAAATTCAACAAGGAAATGGTTATTTGATATAGAGGAGAATTTGATTCTACCATTGTTTTAAACCATGAGCAGATTTCTCATGCTCTGAGCCTCAAGACCTGCCTGTGAAATATACTATTATGAGGTATTTTTAACATAGAAATGAACTGCACAGTGGTAGGTATATCACATGCTATCAATACATACTGTGGCTTCTGCCTCCCTCCCCTCTTTGGGCCCATAACATCACACAGCTCAGCCTCTTTGGGTGCTGGGATCGAGTCGTGAGTGCAACCGGGCAGGCGGGCGGGAGTCCCTTTGTCTCAATAGCCTGCTTGCAGCAAGCAAGGTAGGCCCTTTGTTTGCAAGCTACCTTCCCAGCAAGGAGATCTGATCTCGGTGCCAGAAGAGACATCAGTGGGAACCTTCATCTGGCGATGGATGGAGATAGAGACAGAGACCCACATTGGAGCACTGGACTGAGCTCCCGAGGTCCAAATGAGGAACAGAAAGAGGGAGAACATGAGCAAGGAAGTCAGGATCTCGAGGGGTGCACCCACCCACTGTGACAGTGGGGCTGATCTATTGGGAGCTCACCAAGGCCAGCTGGACTGGGATTGAATAAGCATGGGATAAAACCGGACTCTCTGAATATGGTGGACAATGAGCGCTGCTGAGAAGCCAAGGACAATGTCACTGGATTTTGATCCTACTTCATGTTCTGGCTTTGTGGGAGCCTAGCCTGTTTGGATGCTCACCTTCCTGGACTGGACTGAGGGGGGAGGATCTTCTACTTCCCACAGGGCAGGGAACCCTGACTGCTCTTCAGACTGGAGAGGGAGGGGGAAAAGACTGGGGGAAGGGGAAGAGGAGTGGAGTAAGGGGGAGAGGAGTGGGAGGAGGGGGAGGGAAAAATACATACTGTGCTAAATTTATTCTCCTAAATTCACTACCACTTCAACCAACTATGATGCCACTGATTACAGTTTTGTGTGTGTGTGTGTGAGAGAGAGAGACAGAGAGAGAGAGAGAGACAGAGACAGAGACAGAGACAGAGAGACAGAGAGACAGAGAAAGACAGAGAGATTGTGTATTTCTATGAGTGTTTCTTGAAAGGAGGGACTTTCCAGTGCCTATTGATGTTAACGAAAATATTCTTTCCTTTTTTATTGAATTAATTTTGGTCTTTTTTCCTTAACACTTTTTATACCATGGTCTCAAAGAATGTCATTACAGTCGGTTTGAATAAATATATTGAATGATTTTTTTATTTTTATTTTTTACTTTATTGAATGAAGAAATAACTGTGTTAATTTTTGTGGGTTATATTTATAAAAATAAAGTGAAAAAAATAACATTGAAATAGTAGCCAGATTTATATTCTTTATTAAAAGTCAGACACTTAATACTATTGAAACTCTGTATCCATTTCTTCTCTGTTTGTGTAACAATGTCAGTCTCCTTGATAAAGAAATTCCCTATTGAAAAATATGAGCCTTAATTCTAAAAGTGTAACTAAAGATTCTGAGTGTCCAAACCCATTAGTACAAGAAATGAATGGTAGAATCTAATGGCAGAACTAATGGGTTCATGGTATAAGGAATGTTCTTGATTAATAGTGAAACCCACAGCCTATTTCACAGACTATTTGTAATCAGCTCTTTAATGGCTGCCCATCAGAAATGACAAGAGATGGGCAGAGAGCCATTTGTAGTTAAATGGAATTTTTTTTTTAGTCCATGTAGTTATCTCAGAAGGGAAATTCATGTATAAGGTATGTGATTCACAGACTGACTGTCTCCTTTCCCAATGACCTTGATTCTTTTCCTGAGATTATATCCTGTGTGTGTGTGTGTGTGTGTGTGTGTGTGTGTGTGTGTACATATTCAAGTGTGAGTGGAGTGGCTGCATATGTGTGGGTGTGGGTGCACAGGTACATGTATGTTTGTGTGTGAGGAGGCCAGAGAACAGTTCTGGTGAGTTTCACCAAGTGCTGGTAACTTTCTTTTGGAAGACAATACATCACAGTGACCCCAAAGCTTACCAAATTGGGTATATTAGCTTGCCAACAAAATATCAATTCACCTGTTTCTCCAACCGTAGGGTCACAAATGTGTGGCATTGTACCTGGCATTTTAGAACATGGTTTTAGGGGTTTAACTCAGGTCCTCATGTTTGCAGGCGAACACTTCACTGACTGAAGTTATTTCTCTAGGGCAATGGTTCTCAAACTTTGGTTTGTGACTCTTTCTCTGGGATCACATATCAGATATCCTACATGTCAGATATTGATATTACAATTAAAAAGTATAACAAAATTACTTATAAAGTAGCATATGAAAATAATATTATGGTTGGGGATCACCACAACACGAGGAACTTTATTAAATGATCATAGCATTAGGAAGGCTGAGAACCATCACTCTAGGGTCTGACTATGTCTTTACAACTGGAGAAACTCCTCTTATCTCTCTCTAGTATGTCCTCAGCATAAACATACTCTCTTCTTCTTTTTGCTGTCTGATAAACTGGAAGCAGGCTCCCCGAGGCTCAACACTCACCAGCATATCAAGGCTACTATTTATAGGCTTTGGTGATTTTGTTTATCTATTTAGTCTATTCCTCTGGTCACCTCCCCTTCAGCACACTGGCATCTTTTTCAGGCTAGCTTTTCATGGAAAGTCTCACATATATGATGTTCCACAGGATTCTAGACTTAAAAAGGAAAAGCTGTCAATTTGTGCATTTTAAGAGTAGAAATATATAGCAATAATTTATGAAAGATAATGTTTTGCTCAAAATTTATGACATTTGAAATTTGCCAAGAATGTACAAGGTAGCAAGTGGAATTCCTTAATGCCCATGCTCAGATTCACAGACGTTTCCTGCTGTTGCGTTTTCCATGTGTGTATACCTATATTTGTGTAGTTGGGTCTCATTATTCAGAGTAAATACAGTCTATATGGCTGCTGTGAATATTGAGCTACACCTCCTGTGGAAAATAAAGTATTTGTTACCATGAACTGATGTGGCCTCCTTTAATCAAACGATCAGTGCAGGGTCTTATTTTCTGTATGTTTCTATTTTCCAGCTTTAATTAATACTTATTATTGATTCATTAGCATTGAATTTATGAAGAAACAACAGGATTGTGTCTGAATGAAGCTTGTTGAATGTGTGTGCTAGCTCCTTCAGGAACATTGCAGGCCTCTTGCTCTTACAAACAAAAGACAGCAAGTGTGTGTCACAACTTGGGGTCATTTGTAACTTTAAAGTAGCCACATGATATCAGGATGTCATGAAATGTATCACTAAATAGTCTGCTTATCAAAACAAACAGGCAAACAAACAATACACTTCTGCATTTACAACACAAAGGAAGCAATATGCTCATCTTTGCGCTCAGCTGGAACCCAGCAAATCAGATATTTGTCTGCATGGCTTGGGCTCCCAAATGATTGCTGAAACACTTTATTGACTTGGGGTTAAAATAAATCTTACTGAGTAGGCAAATTCACAAATGTGGAAGCCATGAATAATGAGGATTGACTTATACATTTGACCTATACATTTATACATTCATATCTTTTTCCTGATCACTTGAGAATAAATTGACTATATTGCACCTGTCTATTCCAAAAGACCACACTGATTATTTTCCTTAAGAGCAAGCTTATTCTCTTACATAATCATAGCACAGATATCAGTAGGAAAATTTATTTCTGATGTGATGTGGGATTCCCTTCTGTATGCTATGAATACCATTAGTTAATAAAGAAGCTACTTTGGGCCTATTGCAGTGGTACCGGTAAACTACAAGTCTTGTGGTAAAATATAAAACAATAGAAATGGGTTCATTTAAGATATAAGAGCTAGCTAAAAGTACGCTTAAGCTATTGGCCAACAGTATTATCATTAATACAGTTTCTGTGTGATTATTTCGGATCTGGGCAGCCAGGAAACAAATGAGCAGCCCCTGTCAACAGTGATGTAATTCTGTTGTCTGGTCTCAAGTCCAAATTCACATTTCAGTATTGCAATGCCTTCCATAGCACCTTGTTGTTCTCTTTGAATTAGAATTTAGCACAGGATCTTGCTCCTGTAGCAACTGCACATTGTCTTCTCTCCTTCAGTCTAGAAGAGTTCCTTGTTCTTTGTCTCTTTTGACTATGGAGTTTTTTATATTTAACTCAACTTCGGACTTTAATTTACTTAAAGGAACATAAAACATTTTTTAAAACAGCAATTATTTCATGCTGAGTTTCTGGAAAAATGTCGAGTCAACCTGGTTTAATGTGGCCCCTGAATCTTTTTCATATATCCTCAGCATCATTAAGTGTTTTCTTACTTTGCAGTACAGTAAGAGGATCTAGGCCTTCCCCTTAAAAAGCCTTACTTTCTATGAGTGGCCAATGGCCCTTATAGAGGAAGATTCTGATGCCAGGAGTGTTCCTTGTGAATTATGGCTGCCTACTTCTGAGGACCTTTATCATATGTTCGAGAAACTACACATATGAATAGTATATAGACACAACTAAATGTATATAACATCTTTACATATACCTCTAGTTTCAACCTAGTACTTAAAACTACATTCTAGCCTTTTCATATCCTTAAATCACTTTTACAACTAAACCTTTATAGAAATGTCACTTCTATTATTCTTAAATTAGTTAAAAATTTTTATCAAGCTGGTAAATAAACAACATACTTTAAAAATCCTAACCCTACCAACTGGAATTAAATCTCTGGTTACGGTATCAAGGTTAAATGTACAAACAGTGAATGTACACATCCCAAGCATACAAATGAATATATTTTGATGAATGTGCCAGCATGTCTATTTAAAAGCAGAATGCACTTCGTCAGGTGTTTTGCCATCCCATTCCCAGTCAATCTTTTTCTTCTACAAGCAATCACTTTTTGACTTTTAAAACTATCGGTTTCTTTAGCATTTTCTAGGACTTCATATAAATGTAAATGTATTCTCTTCTGTGTCTCAAAGTATTGAATCTCTGGGATTCACCTATAGTTGTTTATTATTTTTATTGCATTGTTGGAATCCACCATGGTTTATACAGGCTTTTTGTGGCAGATATTAGGTCTTTTTCTGGTTTCAGCTCATGATAAAAGATGATGCTGTGAATAGCCTTGTAGAAGTGTTTGAAGGATATGTGTTCTAATTGCTTTAACATAAATGTCTAACTTTAGAATTATTGGCTAATAGAAAAATAGGCTTCACTTTGAAAGCAAAGCTGTGTTTCCCCAAATTGGTTGTGTCACTTTCATCATCATATTGAAGCACAAAATGTGCCACATCTCTTTTTTCATTTGATACTTTTATCTTCTTTTACATATTATTTTTACCTGTTCTTTCAGAATTACATGTGGCATGTTTTGAGCATATTCACCCTTCTATCAGCTCTTCCCAGATTCATTGTGGGGACATTAAGGCCAACTTCTTTAGCCCAAATATTCTTAGATGTATATCCTATTGGAACATGGTCAGGAGCTTCAGGCACATAGAGAATGCTGTTCCTCTCTTAGAAGACAAAGACTGCCAATGCAGAGGGCATTTTTGTTCAACTCCCCTTGCATGCTGGGATTTGATCTGGTTTGGTCGTTCACAAGATATGTACATGCTGTCATAGCTGTTGTGAAGTCAAGTGTGCAGCTGTTCAACTCCTGTCCAGAAGACAGTGTCTCCTTGTAGTCATCTACCACCTCTTATATACTTCCTGCCTCCTCCTCCATAGTGTTCCCTAAACCTTGAGAGGGGAAATTGTGTCCTCTTTATTGCTGAACATTATTCAGTTTCCTCCTTCCCTTTTTTTTCTCTTTTCTTGACTACCTCCTGAGCATTTAGATTCCTAGAGAATTTTTACAACACATTTTGATTACTTTTAAAGCTCACTTTAATACTTCCCAAATATACTACCCCTTATCTACCTACCAATCTTTGATGGTTTACATACATATGTCCCTCTAAACTCATGTGTTTGTATGTTTGACCCATAGGGAGTGGCACTATTAGGATTTGTGGCCTTTTTGGAGGAATTATGCTACTGTGAGGGTGAGCTTTGAGTTCTCAGAAGTTCTGTTTAGTTTTCCTTCTGCTGCCTGGAGATCAAGATGTAGAACTACCAATTCCTTCTCCAGCACCATGTTCTGCCGTGAAGATAACTGAAAGATAGCAATGATTAAATGTTTTATTTTATATGGTACCATGGTCATTGTTTCTCTTCACAGCAATAAAACCCTAAGACAGAAGTTCGTATCAGGTACTGGGGTGTTGTAATGGGCCTGGCAATGCTTTTGTTTGGAGGAATATGGAACAGTTTTGGATTTTGTATTAGAAAAGCAGTTGAATGGTTTAAGCAGAGCATTATTGGCTGTAGTAGTAGGAGTATGGTTGACGGTGATGCTGACCGTGATTTGAACTGTGGGGACCCAGCTCAAGAGGTTTCAGAAGAGAAGAAAGTTAGTATGTGGCCTCGAGACAATTCTTGTAATATTTTGGTGAAGAAAGTGGCTGCTTTCTGTCTTTGTCTGAAAAGCCTACCCAATGCTAAATTAAAGAGTTTTGGATTAATTGCATTTGCAGATGCGCAGGAGCCCTCAGGATGTGGATTTACTCTACCTTGACAAAAAGGCCAGAGAGTTTAGGCTTATTCTTGCTCCTTCAAGGTTATTGACAGGAGGTTTGGATCAAGGTGTGGTTACTAACAAGATGTTTTGACCTAGGGTGTGGTTATTTGATGCTCTGGGTATTGAGAAGGTGATTACTTTGTTTGCTCTTTGTATTGTGGTAAAGAAGTCTTTTGTCTTCCCCTACCTCTTTGGATTGGGGAATATAAAGCCTATGAGAAATAAATGTGAGTGGATTCAGTATTCACTGGCTTGCCCTCCCAACTCTAGCCTGTGCCTCTGTCTTTTCTTTTGTATTTTTAATTTTTCTACTTGCCACATTTTAATCCTCATGAATTAGCCATGCAGGACCTGGCATATGGTGTCACCCAGAAAAAGGATATGGCACAGACGAAATCTCAAAGAAGCCTAGAATTAACATTGTCATGTGATTATTAGTGTGATTATTTTATGAAGATTTATAATAAAAAGCAGGAAGCTTGGCAAGAAAAAAATATTTTCAAGATGGAAAAGGAAACCAAGAAGTAAAATGGGATTAAGTCTTGTGTTCAGGGAGATAAACAGATTGAATGAAAGCCTGATGTTATATGGAATAAGAAGAATGAAGACCTCAGGGAGAGAGCCCACCTTGCTAAGCATCCAACCTAAGAAAAGGAATAAAAGAAAAGCATTGAGCTAGGTTTTCTGGTTCATGGCTTTAATTCCAGCAGTCAGCAGGCAGAGGCATACCTGGTGTACAGATCAAGGTTCAGGAAGGACAAGCTTATGCAGTAAGAGAAACACTGCAAACAGAAAACTGTGGAGTATGTGATTGGACGAGGGGGCCATGTTTCAGCCCTAATGAGCAGCAGAATTTGACAGCTACAACAACATGGTTCTGGTTTTAGAGTCAAAGACAGAAGAAAGGTGTTATGGAACCTCCCCCCACAACTAAGGGAAGCTACTGGAGCCAGGTGTGTGACAGGGGTGTCTTTCATGGAGCTCAGAGACATCATTACATGAAGCTGTGAAGGTGAGTGAGGCCTGGATTGCCTTGGAGATCCCAAAATGTTGGAGATGCCAGAATTTTGGGATTCCTGCTGATAGGGAGTGGAACCAGCCCAAGAGAAAGATGTGTATTCCACAAAATTGAAAGGAGTTGGAGATCTGGAGAGCATTCTGCATATGGAGATGCGGAATTTGGAGTTTGCCCAGCTGGTTTTCAGTCTTGTTTTGGTTCAGCTAGAGGCATGTGATTTGTTTTCTGAGTTTCATTTTATAAGAGATTACATTTAAGAGATACCATGAATCTCAGAAGAGAGTATAAGATTGTTATAACTTGTGGGGTCTTTTGAAGTTGGACCGAATACAGTTTTCATTATATTATTGCTACAAGTCTTTGTGAGTCATGGAGTGAAATCTGGTGGTTTGAATAGGTATGACCAGCATAAACTCATCTACTTGACTGCTTGCCCCATAAGGAGTGACATTATTATAAGGTGTGGCCATATTTGGAGTAGGTGTGGCCTTGTTAAAGCAAGTATGTCACTGTGGATGTAGGCTGTGAGGTCTCAGAAGTTTAGTTTAGTTCTTCTTGCCTACAGATCAAGATAAAAAAAACTCAGCTCTGTCTCTAGCACCATTTCTGCCTGCATGTCAGCATGTCCTGTGTGTCAAAAATGGACTAAATCTCTGAAACTATAATCTAACAACTAAATCATTCTCTTATAAGAGTTGCCATTGTCATTGTATCTTTTCATAGCAATAGAAACTTCAACTAAGACATCACTTTTATGTCCTTTCAAAAAATCTTTCAAGACCAATTTGTACTGCTTTAATATTCTTGGATGTATAGTTTTCCACTGAAGAATGGTCAATTTATCAGGGATGATAGTCTTGGAGAAAACTGTTACTTTGTTCCCTGGTATATAAGGTCAAGCGCTCCATGGCTGGGGTGGAATTGTGTAAGTAGTTCCCCTCTCCATGCTCTGGTCTAGCCTGGGCTTGCACAGGTTTTGTGAATGACTCTCTTTGACATGTTCCATGACTTAAGTATGTATTGTATTCAGGGATTATATAACCAAGTTCTGGATGGTAACTGAAAGCAATGGCAATAACCTATAGTATTTGTGATCTTAGGAAAACTTACTGACCAACAGTTTCAAAAGAGGTACCACATTTTGTCTCTGAGATTTTTATTTGTTACCTTTGGGTGTTTAGTAGGTATATTACTGCCATGTTAGCAGATGACTTCATTTTAACTATTTTTATACACATGTGTATCTGTATATGATATACATATGTGTTGCATGACTATATTAAGAAACTTCTATAGTAGTAGGTTTCCATATGTTTCTTTGAAAAGTTTCTAGTTACCTATCTTTCCCCATACTCCCTCCTCTGACCTAGCTTCTTCAATTCTCCTCTACTTCATCTTTTCCCTTCCTGCTTTGTTAATCTATTTTAACCCTTTTTTGGCAGTCTCTTTCATGAAACAGAAACCTTGAAGGATCATATTATCTTTATGATGACTGCAAGCTAAGCAGTCATCTCTCCATGGGTCCTGCATGTCCAGCTCACACAGCATAACATCAAGCTGTCCAGGAAGAGCAGTCTCTTGCCCAAATGGCCAATCAATTCCATAAGGAGTCTCTTTGATGTTCATCATCCTCTTGAAATAGATTGGTTCTGCCAGGAGCAGATGTGTCTCATTGTCATGAAAAGTCCTAAATCATTGAAACATTTTAATTGCCATATTCTGAACGTCTCTGAAAGATTTGAAGAATATCTATCTAACTGCAATATATATCTAGGAAGCCTAAATAACATGACTACACACTTAGGTATTATAGATGATTATCTATTAACCTATGTTTCTTAATTATACATTATATTTTCAAATGAACTACACAATCGCAATGCCCTAATCAAGAGCTGAAACATTTCTATAACAAGATTGATCCAAAACCTGCATCAATAAACCAAGATCCATACCATTGCAAATTATTTATATCCTATACTTCTTTAAATGTAAACAAAGATAAACAATTTTTTAGGGAATTTGGGCATAATCTTCTCCAAAATGCTTCCTTCTTTCTGTTGGGTGAAGTAATTTTCTTGGGGATGTTCATGAAGGCCTTTGAGGGGAGGTCTTGGTTCATCAAACCACATTAGTCTGTATGGGTCCATAGGTTCTCATCCTCTGTGTAAACAAAATAGAACCTCCTTTTCAAAGCAACAAATCTTTAAACCCAAATTTTGAAAACAAGATACCTTTAAAGTAGATATGTTGCTTACTTAGCTTCTTCACAGTCAAAAAATTCATTGAAAATCCAATAATATACATAATCCAGACTCTCTGGGTATATTCCACCTTTACGTGGCGTATTTTTCTTACTCTATTAATTTTTCTACAAGTTTACTCCTTTAATCTATAACTGTCTGTACTCTTTTATATTATATTTGTTGTCTCTTTACACTTTTTCTTCTCTCTTGCAAACCTATGTATATTTTTAAAACTGTGTCTCATTTAGAGGTCTTTTATGTCTGAATCTGTCCTATTGTGTATCTGTATTCCTTTTCTGAGCACAACGGCTTCTTAAAATGCTAGGCGTTCCTTAAAAACCTAAGCAGCATCATTGCTAGGGCAAATATGGCCCTGCCTGCTTGTTCTGCTCAGTTCAACATGGCAGAAGTCTGTTCACTGCCTCTGAGACTGAGACCTTCGGGTGGGAGCCTTCTTCACTCTCTCAACTCTGATAACCAGTTGGCCCATGCTGCTACCAAGTAACTTGCAGCATGCTGCCCATAAAACCCATTTAAGTGTTCAGCCTCTTAAAAGAGCCAGAGTTTGTGCTGGCAGCACAGCCTAGAAAGCCACTGTTTCTAAACCTTTTGGTCTTTTCTATTAAGTGAGCTTCTGCATGCCACCAGCTGAAACAAACTGTGGCTAAACTTTGTTGTTGTTGTTGTTGTTGTTTTTTCTATGTCTAGAAATCCTTTCTAGGCTTTCTCAGGTTTTACATATATAGTCGACCATGTTGGCATGCCAATTTCTAGTAGGAGGCCACTGGTTTGTTCTCAACTGCTCGGTCCAGAAATAATCATACAGAAACCATATTATTTGTAATACTGTTTGGCCAATATCTTAAGTGCATTTCTGGCTAACTCATATCTTAAATTATCCCATCTCCATTAATTTGTGTATTGCCATGTGGTTGTATCTTACCAGGTAAAGTTCTGGCATCTGTCTCTGGCAGGGCTACCTGGCTTCTCTCTGACTACTCCTTTGTCCTCCCAGCATTCAGTTTAGCTTTTCCTTCCTAGCTCTGTTCTACCCTATCACAGGCCCAAAACAGCTTCTTTATTGACCAATGATATTCACAGCATACAGAGGAGAATCCCACAGCAATTATATGAAGGAGAAAAATGTTAAACAACAGGTAAGTAATTCATTCTCTTTTACTTTGGAGGCTTGCTCCTTGAGAAACATGACTTGCTGTGTCTTGCTGCAAGAATCTTATTGCAAGAGGTAAACCTTACAGCGAGAAACCACAGTAGTGGTATTGAAACATGTGTCTTATTGCAAGAGCTACACCTTCTACCAGTGATTTTGATATGAAAATATTAGTAGAAAGCTTTTAGTAGGATTTTATAACCTTGTACTTTCTTGTGATAAAGAAATCTTTCCCCAACCCAATGGCTTTATACCTCATGGATAGTTAAAAATGCTATATAATCTATGTGGCCATGCTGTACAAGCTGCACTCATTTTATGATTGAGACAGTTCTTGTTTGTGTAAGTAGTGAGGCCAAGAAGGCAACTAATGCTCATTTCTGTGAAGGCTCATCTGATGGATGAGAAGGGAGGAACTTAAGAGCATGTCCTGGAAGGTACAGACCTGGAGAGATGTGGGATTCACCTCTGTATGCTGTGGGTACTATTGGTTAATGAATAAAGAAACTGGCTCAAAATTGTATCGTTATTTTTGTAAAGTCGGCTGTTTAATAAGATATCTGATTCATATGACTTTGACCTCACACTTTCAATTTTGTGTTAATTAAAAAATATGACTCAGTCCTTCCTTCTTCTTACTGGTTCTTTTAAAGTTTAATACTTTCTTATAACTTTGCTGATATGTGCTTCATTTGACCCATATAATTTGTTTGCTGTGCTTAAGAGGAAAACAATATATAAGTATATATTATTCTTAAGTTAGACTAAATCATAATCTAAATTAGTCCATAATTCATC
>NW_026068053.1:2907311-2913854 GCF_014885135.2 Alexandromys fortis | reverse complement strand
ATATATTACACAGAGTAAATTTCAGGACACCCTAAGAAAGAGGAAGCCCAATAGTGAGCAGGGGTAGAGAACATCTGCATGTTATACACATTTGAAGCAACACCTTGGGTATAAATTAGGTAGCTTTATTTTTGTGATTCTATATTAGGATGCTGTTCTCTATCACAATAACATGGTGACCTGATTGAGGTATCTCTATTTTAACTCCCCATGAGGTGATGTGAGACTTCCATCTTTGTTCTCTGTGTTCAAAAGCTTTTTGGCTATTTAGTTTCTGCTGTTTCTTTAACATGTAATATAGAACTGATATACGTGCCCACTGGTAAGAGTCAGAAGGAAACCACAAGCTCCCTCACACTTCCTTTCCTTTTCCTGCATTACCCAGATCATCACCTGTTAAAGCTGGATCCTCCCCTTGGTATTTAGTGACATCTGTTCTAGGTATGAGAGTACATAGTTCTTTACTGGCAGTTTCTTACAAATCCTGGGACTTAAGGTTGTTAATATGCCCTCTTACTTTTGGCCCAATGAGTAAAACTCACAAAATTTTAGTTTGTCCATCATCTTTAATGGCTTTCTTGTGAAAATGGGAAATATTAGAATATATTTTCAGAGTTTTGTTTACTTAGTTGAAAATTAGGCATCTGATTTTATCCAGTTTTAAAAATCATTTATTAAATCAGAAATGTCAAGGTGTTTTGTACTGACTGTGGTAACATTATTTTCTAATTTTGAAAATACAATTTCTATGTAGAAAATGTGGACATATACTAAAAATAGAGAAAATATAAAGACATTATAATCTTTCAATGTAATACTACCATTAACATCATGAAATATATTATATGCTATAATTTTTCCTCTTTTCAATTTTTTGCACCCATATACTAGTAATACAGAATTTGTGTGCATACTGTTCTGTGCCCTGCTTTTATTCATTAATTGTATCATGAATAATTGGACTTTACTACATTGATTTTAAAATGAAAGTTTAAAATTTGAAGTAATATGCCACAAAGGTATATTTATTTACTCATTATTGTTAATTACTTAGATTGTTCTCAGCTTCTATTATGTTAGGTAGAGTTCTAAAATGTACCATATACATTAATATTTTGTGGAATATTAGTTGTTTTGTTTCAAATAATTTCTAGAAATAAGGATTTTTTTTAACCAAAGAAGATATATTTAAAACACTTTAGATTTTGAGAATTTTAAGAATGAGCCCTATGTTCACGTTGTTTTCTCCCTCCTCCTTCCAGTTTCTCCTGTGACCCTGATATCCTCCGAATTGATAATCTCTTCTTTAACTATTATTGTGAGTTAAACACACAGACATAATGCACACAAAACACACACATATATGCACACACAAAACACACATACATGCACACACAAACACACATACATGCACACACAAACACACACATACATGCACACACAAACACACACATACAGAAGCACACACACACATACACACAGACAGAAAAGAGGAGAGAGAAAAAAATTCTAGAGTCAATTTGTTGCTGCTCCTATGTAAATGTGTTGAGACAAAAGCACTTGGGTTTGGATAACTCATCAAGAAAGCAAGAAAGATGTCCTTGGAGAAAACTGATTCTCCTTCTCTCAGCAGCCATTGATTGTCTATAGTTTCTCATCCAGTGGTGGAATTTTATGAAATTTTCCCTAGTCATAATAACATATCAATTGGTGTTCTTCTTATGCAGATCTTGTTTGGGCACTATATTGCTGAGTGTAGCTTCCCTGTCATGTCTAGAAAACACTATCTAGCAGCAGGCATCCTCCCTCTATGGCTCTTAGAATCTTTCTGCCCCATCTTCTGTGAATTTTCCTGAGCCTTATACGTAGGAGATACATTGTAGATGTATTAGTGTGATCTGGACACCCCAAGGTTGCATATTACCTAACTTTATATCAACTGTGGATATCTGCAATCATCTCCACTTGTTACAAAAAGATTTTTTTTGATGAAAAGTGAAAACCACTTACCTGTTAGTGTAATGAAAGTAATTTAGAATGCAGTAATAAATTATATTAACTTACAAAAATGTCAGTAGCAGACTAGTTCTCTATGGTCTATGACTTTTCTAGCTACAGGTAGTTGGCTAGGTTTGCAATAGAAGGCATTGATTCCTTCCTATTAAGTAAGCCTTTAATCCAATTAGATAACTGTTGGTTAGCTCCAAAATAGAAGTGTCACTATTGCAACATCGTGGTTGTCTTGCTGTGTAGGTCACTGTTGTGGTTCATGTGTTTTAGAGCTGGGTAGCACTATTGATTGCGTTTCTTCCTGGCAGCTTGTATAGTATCTTCAGATCCTGTGAGAGCAACTCTGTAGGGAAGAGGCCTCAGGTCAGTTCCAGTTAGAGTTCTCCAAGTCTCTCTGAAATGTGTAGTGTCTTCAGCAAGAGGGCCTTGCTTTCAAATTCTGGGAGGCAACCAAGGGTGATGCCAACACTCTATATTGTTAGGAAGTCTCTTGGATTTCTCTAGCCAACAACTTGAATAGATGTTTTCCATGTCTAGCACTGTCGATTTTGTTTTAGATTGTCTATGGCTTTGGGGGTTGTTTTTTTTTTTTTTATCAGTATTGACATTACTTCATTTGAATTATCTATGTAAAATATACTTAGCTTATAAAAATTATGCTTCCCTATGAAATATCTTTGTATAACCCCTCCTTTTCCCTTCCCAATTAAAGTGACTTCCACCCCATTTTTTCTAATTTATCCTTTAGCACCTGTGTCTTTCAATCTCCCTCTAGAGCCGTCTCCACTATACCCAATATGGGCCCCCTCTTCTTGCTAAAAAAACTAATATTAAAAAATTTTGCTAATCCTTGGCAGTATTAAAAATAGTTTAGTTGTTTCATTGATTTAAATTTCAATTATTTATGTTTTGAGAGATATTTCACTTCTGCATATGCATTTATTATTGTAAAATATATGCAGTCTGATATGGGGAAAGTATAGATTTAAATCACACAATTTGTGAAATTGAAAACTACTAATGATTTTGGGTACTCATAAATATTTTCTGTTCTGCTTACATCTTTTTTCAACATTGTAAAACTGGACTCTATACTTATTAATTTGCCCAGACTTTAGACATACTTGCATCAACCTAAGATCCACTGGATAGCACTGTAGGACTTAGAACTTTGTGTTTAACATCATAACTAGCTTCTACCTTTTCATTGTTACACAGTGAGGGGTCATGTGAACTCTTGCCCTTAATCACTAACATTAAAAAAAAATAGGTTTTATCAGAAGATTCAATGAATTGGGTAGCAAATCAGGTAACACTATAATCCCAGTTCAATTCCTAGTTACTCTGTCTAAGAACTGAAAGACGCAACCCTAGTCTCCAACTTAAGATATTTTTATGATCAACTAGTCCAGGGCAAAACAAGATATCTGTGGGAGGCAGAAGCAGTCTTGAGATGGTTTGCACCTGCCAAAAAGGAAAAACACCCAGTCCTTTGTGTAATCTATCAAAACCCAAGGGGGCAGAAACTGGCTGAAACTGGCTTGAGATAGACTTGTTTTTGTCCTGATGTTGACCCACTTCATATGTTAATTTGAATTGACCAATGATGTTGCTGTTGCTATGCTTACCCGTTATGTAACCCCGAGACCCTATAAATACTTGCTGAAATAATACACGGGGGGTGGGGGGGGTGGCTCAGTCTCATGAGAGTACTGAGTCACCCATAGGTGCCTTCAACAATAAAAAGTTCTCTTGCAGTTTGCATCCATTGGTGTGGCTTATTGAGTCTGGGGGATCCTCCCCTGAACCCTAGAAATTAGGGTCTTTCAGTACAAACTCCTCTAGTGCTTATTGCCATGGTTAAAGGAACACACTGCACACTGCTTCTCCCCTTCTCCTGTTTAGAAACACTAAACATGAAACAATTGGCAGCTATACAGACGTCTTCCCTCCTGTCACCTTTTATCAGGGATTCAGGTTGACATTACTTAGCTGCTAACCGTGTTGACTTATTTGTTAATTCTCTGCTTGTACTGCTTTGTATTTTATAATTGTTTGATCCATATGTTAGCATGCAGGTCTTCATCTATTGCCCTTAGTTTTCTTGACAGGTCTGCTGTGTCTTTCCTGTGGATTCTTCTGTGTTCAATATTCACTGTAGGCCAGGCGATTTTAGTTTATGTTTTCTTCTTGAGACTTGTTTATAATGGTTCTTGTTTTAAAAACTGTGATAGTTACTTTTTGTTTGTTTTCTTTTCTGGCTAAATATATTGTCAATTTTCTTGATTTCTGTGGGCTTTAGAAAAGAAAGTGCTTTCTATATTTTAAAGCACTGTATAAATTACCACCCCGGTGGACAATTGTTCATGTTGCTCAGAACTTTTATGCCTTGTTTGTCTAGTTGACCTGACTTTATTTTAGGGGTAAAGTTCTTTAAAATTACATTTCTAATGCTGGCAAACCAGAATCATCTCACATTTTTTTCTATGAAATTCCCTATGTACTCTCTGCTGCTCAGATACTGAAAATGGTTTTTATTTGGTAACTATTAATATCCCAAAGCTTTCTAAAGTGTTCTGTGTACTATGCAAATGACCTCAAACTCAGAATTTCATCTCTTCTCATCTCTGGTGCTTATTTTTAGCATTTTGTTTATTTGATTTTTTTGTTTTTTTTTTTGTATGTGACCTGTGAGTGTGTGCACATACATACACTTTAGTCTGTGTGGTCTGCTGTAATTGCATTCACCTTTGTATAGTTAAAGTTTTGTTTGCATTGTCTAATGTATACATACTGTGAGAAAGGTTAGGTTGAATTTCATTGTAATAAAGAAGAAAATTTATTACAGTTTAACCTATAACATGAACTTGTTTTTATTGGTCAAGAAAGTATTTATTTCTGTCTTAATGTATTGCTGTTTTAAATATATCTATATATGAGCATTTGTGGATATAATTAAATACTTCTCTTTATCCTTTATCTTAAAAATATTTGTAATATAAAAGTTTGTTTTTTTCTTTAAGTTATCTAAATAATACAATTATTTAAAATTTAAATTTATTTATATATTTCATAAGTGTTCTATGTGTATATGGTGTGTGTGTATGTGCATGTTTGTGTACATGTGTGTGTATACACATATACCATAGCACATGCAGAAGTCAGAGAATGACTTCCCAGGAGCCAGTCCTGCCTCCAGCCTTCTTTAAAACAGAGTCTCTCTTGTTTGTGTCACTGTATGCTTCTGCCTAGCTGGCCTGTGAGCTTTATCTAATTGACTAGCATCTGTCTTCTGTTTTGCTGGAAGAGTGCTGGAATTACAGATATATATCACTATATCCACCATTTTACATTGATTCCTGGGTTTCAATTCTGACTGTCAAACTTGAGTGATAAATACTTTCACCCTCCTGAGCCAATTCACTGCTTCTTTCGTGTTCTGTGTAGCATCCAAACACCTGAAATCCTTGATTGTGTGTGTATCTCTATCACCACTCATTCTTTAAATTTCATTAGAAAAAAAAAAAAAAACTAGACCTGCATTCTTTCCCTTCTATTTTTCAATTAATTCTTATGCTTCTTAATTTTTCATCATTTCCCTTATATAGCAGGTGTTGTTGAGAGACAATTGTTTCGCTTGAGTTATAATGTCTACATTATTTCTTTGACTTTCTCTAACTAAAGAGAAATGTCTTAAGTTTTCATCATCAGAGCATGCAGTATTCATATTCTAGTCTGTCTTCCTTTATATTTGTCTTAGATTTCAGCTGCACAAGTAAACATATTCCATGCTCAATGCTAGTATTTTGCCACAGTGTCTTCAATTACCCATGTGTGGAGTGTAACTAATTCTTTAGTAGTTCTTTAAAGAACAAAGCTTCTTATGAAAATATTCCACAGACTGTGATATTCAAAATGAAGTACTGCAGGCTTTACAGTCTAAAAAACATTCTTTCATTGTAAAAGACTTTGCTTCATTTTCTATTCTGTGAATATGCTCAAACTAGATTCTGTCTTCTGGTCTGTTGAAGTCATTCAAGATTAAAATGTAAATACTAATCTTTATTTTCTATTTTATTGAAGAACGATTTTCTCTCACATAATAAGTTTCACTTCCCTCTAGTCTTGACAATTCCTCCCCACTTCCCACGCCATTCAGATCCACTCCCTGTCTCTCATTAGAAATGAAACAGGCTTATATGGGATAACAAAATAAAATAATATAAAATAAAAAGGCACATTGGAGTTGGTCAAGACAAAAAAAAAGAAAGAAAAGAAAACAGAAGGGATACACAAAGAGAAGGCACAAGAATCAGAGACACATAAAAGGAATTTGGCAATGACTCTTCCACTTCTATATTGTGAAATACATTAAGGAGTATAGGTATTAGCTCTTCTTGGAAGTTCTGGTAGAATTCCGCATTGAAACCATCAGGTCCTGGGCTTTTTTTGGTAGGGAGGTTTTTGATAACAGCTTCTAGTTCTTCGCGACTAACAGGTCTATTTAGGTTGTTCACCTGGTCCTGGTTTAAC
>NW_026068053.1:2902835-2906753 GCF_014885135.2 Alexandromys fortis | reverse complement strand
AAAAAAAAAAAGAATCAGAGACACACTCATTCACACATTCAGGAATCCCATAAAAACTCTAAACTGGAAGCCACTGACTGGCAAGTTTATCATTACACCATGATGTTTTTTATATTAGTTGAGGCTACTGGGAAAAGTCTTGTTTCTCTGATTTCTTTTTCAGTCAACTTGTCATCTGTGTATAGGATGACTATTGAATTTTGTGAGTTAATTTTGTATCCTGCTACTTTGATGAAAATGTTTTTCAATTGGAGTTTTCCACTGAAATTTTTGTGTCACCTTGTTACTACCATAACATCTGCAAATAAAGATACTTTGCTATCTTTCTTTTCATTTGTATCCTGTTCATCTACCTCAGTTTTCTTATTACTGTAGCTAAAGTTTCACGTACTATATTGGTTAAGTATGGGGAAGGTGGACAATATCATCTTGTTCCTTATTTTAGTGAAATTGCTTTGAGTTTCTCTCCATTTAAGTTGATGTTGATTATGTGTTTACTGTCAATGATCTTGTTTACATTTAGGTAAGTTCCTGAGTCCCTAATCTCCCAGGACTTTTATCATAATGGGTTGTAGATTTTTGTCAAAGTCCTTTTGTGCATCTAATGAGAGGTTCATATGTGTTTTCTCTTTTGTGCTTTGTATGGCGGGTTACATTTATTGATTTACATATGTTTACCCATTTCTACATCTATTAGCTGAAACCTATTTGATTATGGTAGATAATTTTTTATATATCCTGGTATTTGGTTTGCATTTTATTGAGAATTTTTACATCTATTTTCATGAGGGAAATTGGTCTATAATTCTTTCTGTATTGGCTCTTTATGTAGTTTGGGTGTCAGGTAACAGTGATCTTATACTGTTCCTTCTGCTTCTCTTTTGTGGAATAATTTGGGGAGAACTGTTGTTAACTCTTTGAAAGTCTAGTATAATGTGCTAAAACTATCTAGCTCTGAGCATTTTTTGACTGGCAGACTTAATGAATGGTTCTATTTCACTATGAATTACAGGTTTATTCAAATTGTTTATCTGGTCTTGATTTAATGTTGGTACATGATGCCATTATCCTTTTTTTTTTTTTTTTTAGGTTTTCCAGTTTTTGGAGCATAGCTTTGTAAGATATTTTCTCATGATTCTCTAGATTTCCTCAGTGCCTATTGTTATCTTTCCCTTCCTTTTCATTTCTAATTTTGTTAATTTGGATATTCTTTCCATGTCTTCTAGTGAATTTAAATATGGTTTGTCACCCATAACATATTTCCAAAGGACCCAGCACAGACTTATGTAGGCTCCATGATTGTCACTTCATTCTCTCTGAGCTGTTATGAGACCTGTTTAGTTGATTCTGTGGGCTGTGTTCTCCTGTTCTCCTTGAACACTCTGGATTCTATAATTCTTCCTTTTCCTCTTTCATCAGGTTCCCCAAACTCTGAGGGAATGGACTTGATGGAGATCTCCAATTTGGGCTCTCTCTGTGCCTAATGTTTCGCTGTGATTCTCTGTATCTACCCCCATAAACTATTGTAGGAAGAATCTCTGATGACAGTTGGGCTAGGCACAGACCTATGAGCAGAGCAGAAGAATATCATTAGGAATCAATTTATTGAGTTCTACATTTTTCTCTGCTCCCCTCCTTGCCTCTCCCCCTCTCTCCTTCCACCCTCCCACAAGGTCTCCATGCTCCCAATTTACTCAAGATATCTTGTCTTTTTCTACTTCCTGTGTAGATTAGACCTATGTCTCTCTTAGTGTCCTCATTGTTGTCTAAGTTCTCTGGGATTGTGGTTTGTAGGCTGGTTTTCTTTGTTTTATGTTTAAAAACCACATATGAGTGAGTACATATTATAATTGTCTTTCAGTGTCTAGGTTACCTCACTCAAAATAATGTTTTCTAGCTCCATCCATTTTCCTGCAAAATACAAGATGTCATTATTTTTTCTTCTGTGTAGTACTCCATTGCATAAATGTACCACATTTTCCTTATCCATTCTTTGATCTAGAGGCATTTAAGTTGTTTTTAGGTTTTGGCTATAACAAACAATGCTGCTATGTACATAATTGAGCATCTTTTGGATATACACCCAAAAGTGGTATTACTGGGTCTTAAGGAATGTTGTTTCCTAATTTTCTGAGAAATAGCCACACTGACATCCAAAGGGGCTGTACCAGCTTGCATTCCCAACAGCAATGCAGAAATGTTCCCCTTTTCACACAACTTCTCCAGCATAAGTTGTCATTAGTGTTTTAGATCTTGGTCATTCTTACAGGTATAAAATGGAATATCAGAGTTGTTTTGATTTGCATTTCTCTGATGACTAAGGATGTTGAACATTTCCTTAAATGTCTTTTAGCCATTTTAGATTCCTCTGTTGAGCGTTCTCTATTTTGGTCTGTACTCCATTTTTTTTTATTGGATTTTGTGTTCTTTTGATGACCAATTTCTTGAGTTCTTTGTATATTTTGGAGACCAGACCTCTGTCTAATGTGGGGTTACTGAAGCTCTTTTTTCATTCAGTAGACTGTTATTTTGAATTATTGATGGTGTACTTTGCTTTACAGAAGCATTTCAGTTTCAGGAAGTCCCATTTATTAATTGTTTCTCTCAGTGTCTGTGCTGCTGGGGTTATATTAGGAAGTGGTCTCTTGTGCCAATGTGTTCAAGTGTACTTCCCACTTTCTCTTCTATAAGGTTCAATGTGGCTGGCTTTATGTTGAGGTCTTTGATTCATTTGGACTTGAGTTTTGTGCATGGTGGTAGATAAGAGTCTATTTTCATTCTTCTACATGTTGATATCCAGTTATGTCAGCAGCATTTGTTAAATATGCTTTTTTTCAATTTGATAGTTTTTGCTTCTTTGTAAAAAAAATCAAGTGTTTAAAGGAGTGTGGATTATTATCTGGGTCTTCTATTCGGTTCCATTGACCCTCCAATCTGTTCTTATGCCAAAACCAGGCTGTTTTCAGTACTGTAGCTCTGTAGTAGAGTCTGAAGTCAGGGATTGTGATCCCTCCAGAATTTCTTTTATTGTTCAGGATTGTTTTGGCTATTATGGGTTTTTTTGCTTTACTTTTTTTTTAAATTTATTTATTTATTAAAGATTTCTGTCTCTTCCCCACCGCCGCCTCCCATTTCCCTCCCCCTACCCCAATCAAGTCCCCCTCCCTCATCGGCCCAAAGAGCAATCAGGGTTCCCTGCCCTGTGGGAAGCCCAAGGACCACCCACTTCCATCCAGGTCTAGTAAGGTGAGCATAAACAGGATTGAATCCTAAATACCCAATCCACCGAGGATTAAAATTCTCATCCACCAAGGCAAACAGATCTTTCTTCCACTTACAGCCTGAGACCTGCTTCTTTTCCATCTCTCATCTGAAGAGCCCCCCCCCCCCATTTCTCTCCCTCTTTCTTTTTGTCCACCTTCTCCCTTCCTCTCCCCTTCCATAACCCAATAAATAAATATCCAACCTCGCTCTGCATGGAGTGCATATCTTCTCAGTCTGTCACATGCCACGCAGCTCCCTGCCTGGGACTTGCTGCCCTTGTGAGTTTTATTTTTACCATAACAGTCACCAAAACTATGATTTTGTTACAGCAGCCCAGCCAAACAAAATACTTTACAAAAAGAAACATTTAGGGTGTGGCTCAGAGATTTTAATTTTGACCCTGATGTTTTTATTTTCAGAACTCTTTTTTCCCTCAACTTCAGTAGTCCTCTACATAAAAAAAAAGACCCGACATATTTCAGTGACTTAACCAAAATCCGTCATTTGTATAGACGCAGATGAACAAAACTAAAATCAAATCCTAGCCCCAACCCCACCTCTACGCCAAGTGCATGCTGGGCAGGTACTGTATGGCTGAGTCACATCCCAACTGCTCCTGTTGGGGCTCATAAAGCTTTTAAAGAGACTTTAATA
>NW_026068053.1:2898157-2902422 GCF_014885135.2 Alexandromys fortis | reverse complement strand
ATCAGACCTTTGTCAGTTGCGGGGTTGGTGAAGATTTTCTCCCAGTCAGTGGGTTGCCTTTCTGTCTTAGCAACAGTGTCCTTTGCTTTACAGAAGCTTCTCAGTCTCAGGAGGTCCCATTTATTCAATGAGGCCCTTAGTGTCTGTGCTGCTGGGGTTATACATAGGAAGTGGTCTCCTGTGCCCACATGTTGTAGAGTACTTCCCACTTTCTCTTCTATCAGGTTCAGTGTGTTCGGACTGATATTGATGTCTTTAATCCACTTGGACTTGAGTTTTGTGCATGTTGAAAGATATGGATCTATTTTCATTCTTCTACAGATTGACATCCAGTTTTGCCAGCACAATTTGTTGAAGAAGCTCTCTTTTTTTCCATTGCATACTTTTAGCTCCTTTATTGAAAATCAGGTGCTCATAGGTTTGTGGGTTAAAGTCAGGGTCTTCTATTCGATTCCATTGGTCGACTTCTCTGTTTTTATGCCAATACCAAGATGTTTTCAATACTGTAGCTCTGTAATAGAGTTTGAAGTCAGGGATGGTAATGCCTCCAGAAGTTCCTTTATTGTATAAGATTGTTTTGGCTATCCTGGTTTTTTTGTTTTTCCATGAAGTTGAGAACTGTTCTTTTGAGGTCTGTGAAGAATTTTTCTGGGATTTTGATGGGCATTGCATTGAATCTGTAGATTGGTTTTACATGATTGCCCTTTTTACTATGTTGATTCTGCCTACCCAAGAGATCTTTCTACTTTCTGGTATCTTCTTCAATTTCTTTCTTTAAAGATTTAAAGTCTTGTCATACAAGTCTTCCACTTGTTTTGTTAGAGTAATTGAGGGCTTTGATAACTAATGTTGGTTGTCAACTTTACATTTGGAATAAAAACCCAAGTGAAAATATATTCTTGATAAATTCTTTTAGGTGAGACAATTAACGGTAAGACTGGATCCACTTTGATGGAAACACGTACTATAAATCTGGGCCACACCTTCTGGTGGTAGCCCACACAAAAGGTCATGAAGAAGTAATTATTTTGTGTTTTGCCTTCTTAAATTAATCTGGCATGTTGCTGGGGCCTTCCTTTGCTGGAACTAGAAACTACTTATTTGGGATTCTAACATAGACAGGTCTAAGATCAATAAATTTTTAATGATTCCCTGGGATTGTGGCACCAGGTTGCAGATTGTGGCTGCTGAGACATTTAGTATCTTGGACGGAATAACTATGTAATTGACATTTCTGTCAGCCACTAATTGGATTACCTGGACCTCAGCCTATAAGCCACTCTCTATCCCCATATCTATCTATCTATCTATCTATCTATCTATCTATCTATCTATCTATCATCTATCTAGCTACATAAACACATACATACATATGTGTATGTGTTCTCTTCTTTTGCAGAATCTGATCTAATGAAAAAAAGGTTTATGTGAATGTCAGATCATATCTTCGTAGATTACCTGTTTTCAAATCTTTGTTTTTATCACATTTTGATTTGATTTTCTGTTTTCATGTAATATATTTCTTACAATTTGGTCTTAAGTTATTATTGCTGAGATAAAACACCATGACCAAAAGCCATGTGTGGGAGGAAAGGTTTATTGTAGTTTGCTTTATTATAGTCCATCACTGAAGGAAGTCAGAAGAACTCTAGCAGGCCAGCAACCTGGAAGCAGAAGCTCATACAGACGGCATAGAAAGTGCTGCTTACTGGCTTACTTCCCATGGGTTGCTCAACCTACTTTCTTACAGAACCCAGGACCACTTGCCCGGGACCACTCCACCCACAGTGGATTAGGCCCTCCTCCATCAACCACTAATCAAGAAAATGCTCCAATGGTTGCCAGCCTTCCTAATGCTGAGGCCCTTTAGCACAGTTCCTCATGATGTGGTGACTACTTTGTAATTGTAATTTTGTAACTCTAATAAATCAAAATTTAGTGTGTGATATGCAGGATATCTGACATGTGGCCCTTGTGAAAGGGTTGGTGAACTCCATAAAAGGTTTGCAACCCAGAGGCTCAGAACAACTGCAAGCCTGGCCCACTATTGATCTTATGGAGGCAATTTTTTTTCAATCAAGGTTTCCTCCTCTGAGATAACTATAGTTTTTGTTAAGTTGACATAAATCTAGCCAGCATAACTGACCCCTTGTCAATCTGACACACAAATACATGTTAAGCCGTGACTTTTCCTTCTTTTTTCACACCAAGATCACACATTAAAAAAGACAACACAATATAAAACATTTTACAAACTTAAAAGGTCTCACAACCTTAACCTTCAAACACTTCAAAAGTTATTTCTTTCAAAATATCCAGTCTCTTGTAAAATCCAGTTTCTCTGTAAAAAACCCAAATCTCTTCTCTGTCTTTGTGTTCTCTCTCTCTCTCTCTCTCTCTCTCTCTCTCTCTCTCTCTCTCTCTCATGTATGTGTGTTTAAAGTCTCTCAACTACGAGCACCAGTACAATTTAAAATAAATTAACTACTTTCTTACTTCAGGAGGGAAGAACCAGAGCATAGTCACAATCTGAGTGAAGTAAAACCCAACTCCAACAGTGTAAATAACAAAATGAATAATAATAATAATGATGATGATGATAATAATAATAATAATATGACCAATGGCTCAAATCCACTAGGTTCTCCTGGGCTCCTCCAAAGGGCTTGGGTCCCTTTTCCTCCTCTGCTCTCTGTAGCACACACAGCTTGTCTTCTAAGACTGGACAGGCTCCACTCCATGGCCGCTGATCTTGTTGGTTGCACCATGGTACTGGCATCTCCAAAATGCTAGACTCTAGTGGCAGCTTAGAGAATGGGAATAAATTTTACCAACTGCACATGCAACAGAGGCTGAGTATCCAAATTACATAAAAGTAGTAAAAAAAACTAAATATGAGGAAAATAAATAAACCCATTAACTTTTGCTGCAACTGGGTTGCTCTTTTACCAATAACCTGCCATGGGCTCTCTTCATGGTACCAAGCCTCAACTTCTCTGTATAACCTCTTCAATCTGGACCTTAAAGTGCTTCTGAGGCTGCGCCTTCACCAATGACCTCTTCTGGTCTCTCACAGTGCCAAGCCCAAGCCTCAGCTTCTCTCCATGACTTCTGCATGCTTTCTAAAGAAGTACCACCTGAGTGACACTGTACTACCAAGTTCAGCTACAGGTGGGAGGTACAACCTTGACTGTCTCTCAACCACAGCATCTGTGTGCTGAGCCCAAGGAAACAAGTCCTAGAGGATTTCACTTAGATGATGCTGGTTTCTTCTTAACACTGATAAATTATTAGCTCCAGCTGACTAGCATCGAGTATTGAAACAAAACAAAGCTTTTGTTTAGTATTCTGGTATCTTGCTAATCTCACCTGATTCTTCAACCCCAGTTAACCAAGACTACAGAATCTTTATTCAAAATAAAGAATTGCCCTGACAGAGTCTTTACACTTCCTCACGAAACTTGGCAACCCAGGCCTCCATTTTCTGCATTGCTCTCAATATTCTTATCTTTCAAGCTTCCACACAGCTACTCCCGAAGCACTGGATACTCAACAGCTTTTCTTGTACACAGTTCCACAATTCTCCCACAATCCTGCCCCAAACAATATGATCATACAATTCTCAATGTCACAGCAATCTTGGTACCAACATATCTTAGAGTAACTTTTGCTACAGTGAAACACCATGACAAAAAAGCAGTTTGGGGAGGAAAGAGTTTATTTGGCTTACGCTTCAGCATCCCTGTGCATCCCTGAAGGAAGTCGGGGCAGGAACTCAAACAGGACAAGATCACAGAGGTAGGAGCTGATGCAGAGACCATGGAGGGGTTCTGCTTACAGGCTTGCTCTACATGGTTTACTCAGTCTATTTTCTTTCTTTCTTTTTTTTTAATTTATTAAAGATTTCTGTCTCTTCCCCACCTCCGCCTCCCTTTTCCCTCCCCCTTCCTCAATCAAGTCCCCCTCCCTCGTCAGCCCAAAGAGCAATCAGGGTTCCCTGCCCTGTGGGAAGTCCAAGGACCACCCACCTCCATCCAGGTCTAGTAAGGTGAGCATCCAAACTGCCTAGGCTCCCACAAAGCCAATACGTGCAGTAGGATCAAAAACCCATTGCCATTGTTCTTGAGGTCTCAGTGAGTCCTCATTGTCCGCTATGTTCAGCGAGTCCGGTTTTAACCCAGGCTTTTTCAGACCCAGGCCAGCTGGCCTTGGTGAGTTCCCGATAGAACATCCCCATTGTCTCAGTGTGTGGGTGCACCC
The DNA here is from genome assembly GCF_014885135.2 of Alexandromys fortis. Taxonomy (NCBI): domain Eukaryota; kingdom Metazoa; phylum Chordata; class Mammalia; order Rodentia; family Cricetidae; genus Alexandromys; species Alexandromys fortis. Next base: position 2,898,162 of record NW_026068053.1, on the reverse strand, counting down.
CTCGC
>NW_026068053.1:2865760-2893266 GCF_014885135.2 Alexandromys fortis | reverse complement strand
TTTATTTATTAAAGATTTCTGTCTCTTCCCCACCGCCGCCTCCCCTTTCCCTTCCCCTCCCCTAATCAGGTCCCCCTCCCTTGTCAGCCCAAAGAGCAATCAGGGTTCTCTGCCCTGTGGGAAGTCCAAGGACCACCCTCCTCCATCCAGGTCTAGTAAGGTGAGCATCCAAACTGCCTAGGCTCCCACAAAGCCAATACGTGCAGTAGGCTCAAAAACCCATTGCCCATGTTCTTGAGGTCTTAGTAGTCCTCATTGTCCACTATGTTCCGTGAGACCTGTTTTAACCCAGGCTTTTTCAGACCCAGGCCAGCTGGCCTTGGTGAGTTCCCGATAGAACATCCCCTTTGTCTCAGTGTGTGGGTGTACCCCTCGCGGTCAGTCCTGAGTTCCTTGCTTGTGCTCGCTCTCCTTCTGCTCCTGATTTGGACCTTGAGATTTCAGTCCGGTGCTCCTATGTGGGTCTCTGTCTCTGTCTCCTTTCATCGCCTGATGAAGGTGAATATTAACCTATAGCCTAATCTTATGGAGGCATTTTCTTTTTTTTTTAACATAATTTTTTTTATTGATTTCTTGGGAATTTCACATGACGCACCCCAATCTCACTCATTCTCATCTCTCAATATCTGCCTATTGCCCTTGAAGCACCCCTCCAAAAGAAAACTTAAAAAATAATAAAAAAAGACTATTAGTTTAAAAAATAAATAAAAAAAGAAAAAGAAACAAGCAAAAAAATCAAACAAACCCCCATATTGCTCCTCTCTTTCCAGCCTCTCTGTTGCCTTCTCTTTCATCTTAGCGGTGCTGGGAGCGGTTGTATGTCATACAGTATACTCTTTTGTCCAGACATACTTATTTGTGAATGATCATTGTGTAATATGTTTTTTGTTAGTTTCAAGACCTCTGGTTTCTGGTATGCCATTTATACTAGACGCTTATCTAACCTCTTTCCACATATTGTGCTGTTTAGTCACATCATGGAGATCGTGCAGCTGCGATTCAACAGGATCAGTCCCTTTCAGGTACTCTTTTTGATAGTGTCAAATATCAATCCTGAATTAATATCATGTTTTACTCTCACCCTCTCCTTCTTTAATATCTTCACTGTTCATCTCCCAGTCCATCTCACCTTCATTACTTCTTCATCTTTAAGTGTAATTATCACATACATACATACATATACATACATTTGTGTATGTGTCTGTACATTAACTGCCTGTAATTCATCATCTGACAGAGGTGCTTTGTGATATTTTTATCATCTACATGGAAATGTCAAGTGGCATTGTCATTGTATGGTCTTGCTTAGGTAAATATATTGTTGAGATTTCAAGAGTGCTGCTCCCTGTAATTTCCAGGAGACACTATGTCCATGTAGACTTTGTGGCCTCCTGACTTTTACAATCTATCTGTCTTCTTTTGCCCAGTGTTTCCCAAGCTTTAGGTATAATAGTTGTGGTAGAGATGTAACAGTTGGGGTTGGGCCGGGCGATGGTGGCACACGCCTTTAATCCCAGCACTTGGGAGGCAGAGGCATGCAGATCTCTGTGAGTTCGAGACCAGCCTGGTCTACAGAGCTAGTGCCAGGACAGGCTCCAAAGTCACAGAGAAACCCTGTCTCGAAAACAAAAACAAAAACAAACAAACAAAAAAACCAGTTGGGACAGTTGGGGTTGGATACAAGGATCACTTATTCTGCCTGTGAATTTCTGTGAGAGTCTCTACCTGCTGCAAAGAGAAACTTCTTTAACAAGGGGTGAGAGCTACAGTTGTTTGCAGATGTAAAGATAGTTTTTTTTTTTAAAAAATACATTTGGGAATTGTGTCTTTTAAGGACAGTTGCAGTGACAGTTTCTCTTCTAGGGTGTAAAACCCATCTACCATAGGTAGTCAGTTGGCTAGGATTACACTGTCAGGCATAATACATAGAGTATTGGTATAGTGAACACTACAAAATAGAGTATCAGTATAGCAAACACTGCAAAATGAAGTGATTTTAGTAAACAGTAAGATGGAAGAAAACTGGTGCGGTAGTTTAAATGACAATCACCTACATAGGATTATATGTTTGAGTATTTGGTAAAGAATTTGTGAAACTGGAAAGGAATAGCAGACATGACATGTTGACAAGGTATGTATTGAGAGAAGGTATAAGGTATAGTGTGTCCTCTGAATCCTGCTTGTAGTTTGAAACGTGAGCAGCTAACCCTGCTGCCATGCCTTTGCTGAACCATCATTGACTCTAATCAGTCTGAATCCACAGCCCTAGTAAAAGCCGTCTTTTATTATTTGCACAATCACAGAAAGAGTAAAATACCTAATACAGCCAAGTGTGTGTCAGCCTCTTGTTCTTCCTTCATTCACAGATTTATATGACATTTTAAAGTCTCCAACTGTCCTAAGTACTTGTTTTCTTTCTTGTGAAGTATGCAGGATTAAACTAAAGGCCTTGCTTATGCTACACAAATGTTCTACCACCGAGCTATATGCCATGCCTATAACATTTTTTAGAATAAATCCTATTGCTCTTCTGTTTTTCTCTGCAATGCTTCTTATGGTCAGTAAATATCTCTATGCTAATATTCTATAGTGTTTTCCTTGGTTTTATGTTAGCCCTATAATTTTCTACATGTATTATCCCTCTTTCTGAAAAGTAACCCATTTGAATTCTTAATGGCTGCTCTGCTATTTCAGACCAGGGATCTCCTTGTCCTACATCTTGGAACTCAGAGGTCAGAAACTTCATTACTGAGAATGAGTTTAGGGACTCAAATTCAAGCCCAGAATCCATTAATTCTCATCCATTAGCTGATGGAACACACTGTACATCATTATTAGCACTCCAAGTATGATCACAAACTTGGTCCTTGCAGGAAATTGTAATTTTCTATATAGAATGTTGAGGACAAAATGGGTATAGAACACATGACAACTGTACAGGTCATAAAGTAATACATTTCAAAATTTTAATGAACAGATGTCTAGCCACATTATAACTTCGCTGTAAGAGATACTGAGAGTTTTGGGTGATGCTGCCTGTGGCTTTCTCGTGAGAGCTACTTGATAATATAGTTTATACTGGTGTCAATTCCTCTAATAAAGGGAGAGGAGAACGTACACTGGACTTCTGTATTGACTTTTCAGGAAGTACTACAATCCTGCAGGTGCCGATCTGTAATTGCATTGAAAAGGAGGACAGAGAGACTCTTTTGTATCACTGCTTTAATGTATGCACACCAGTATTGTCTAAGCAAGTAGGACAAATCTTGAGTACCAAAATGTGCCTTTTCTGTGAGAGTCTGACATGTAAGTATATTGCACATGTCTATATGGTTTGTGTGGAAATATGGAGATGCTCACCATGGCTGATAAAAGATTTGTTCTACTGATGCTTGATTTATAAAGATTTATTCCATAACAATCATACGATTTTAAAAATTTAGCTACCCTTCCTTGCCAAGGAACTGACAGTCTTTTTAGACTATCATATAATTTGTCTCTGAAATGTCTGTCTTTGTAATATGCCCATCGTTAGCGTAATACATATTTAATGAAAACTAGTAATAAATAAAAACTCAAAGCCCATTTCTAGGCATTGACTGATGTATGTATTGTTTTGTCTGCTGTGTTTAATGGTCATGTCTTATTTTCCCAAGCTTTCCGGTAGCACCCGCTGAGGAGAAAATGAGAACTGACCTGTTTTGAAATCTTTTTCCTCCAATAATTTTCATCCTGTTACATTTGCTGGTGAGAAGGGATTTGGCACACGCATGGCCTTTATTCTCACATACAAAGTCACCCACTTGAAAGCCTGCTCATTCTGACGAGGGCAGTCTATCAAACAAGATCAAGGATACTTTTTATAGACTCACAAACATCTCTCTTTATGCACATACATAAAAGGGTTGATAAGAATAGAATTTCTCTCACTGGGAAAAGTCCCTTAAGTATAAATACCCTGTTCTATGAAATTTATTGATCATAAAGAGGAAATGTTCTCACCAAAGTGCTGCTAAGCAACTTGGCCTTCATTAAAATACAGTGAGTGTATGGCTTTGCGCTGTTAAGAATCTTTCTTGTGTGTTCTTCAGGGAAAAAACAGTTCTGACAAAATTTTAATGAGAATTTGCTCCATTCTTATATGTCTTACAAATAGTCACTTGGATGGACCAAGAGATACTAAAACCTCAGAGAGAAAGGACAGACTTCACTTAAGTCTCAGTCTGCCTATTGGTGGGCTACAGCAAGCTTAGCAGCAAGCCACTGATCACACACACTGTGCTGTTATTGGGTCAGAGCCTGAAGCCAGTGGTTAGTCTAACCACCAATCCATTCTATCTCATTAAAATGAGAGTTTAATTCTTGCCTGTTGTCTGACTGAAGTCCTATTCCCCTTTTCTTCTAACAGCCCCATTTTCTCCTTAAAGCAACAGAGCATGTCCTCAAATTTGAAACTGTTGAATTCACAAGTTTCTTCTTTTTTACTGATGACATTTTTGAAATTAAACAAGCATCAAATAATGAAACACTGGGTTTTATGTTCAAGTCATGTGAAGAATTATAAAATTGTAAATTAAGACCCTTGTTGCTGACTATGTTCAAACTGATTGTGGTGAATTATCACATATCAGTGATTTGAATGGGTCACTTCTGCACTGTCTTAGAATGTAAACCATCTGAAATTTGAGAGTATTTCCTACTTTAGTTAATCATCAAAGATAAAGCAGATAAATAGATTTTTTTTCAGATGTTCTTATCCTTAATTTGTCCTCTGTATTTCAGATAAGGAACACTTTTCCATGAGTTTGAAGATAAATATTGTTATTATTGGATTATTTCATGAAATTTATCCAAACATGAATTAGCAACCCTCTTTGGTCTTTCTTTGGCTACTCACTAATTTTACATTGTTGATTTGAAAATATTTATTTAACACCTCACAAATAGTTTCCATAACTCAAATAATCTTTCAGTTTAGTAAAGCCAACAATTCATGTTCACTGTTAGTATCTGCTTCTTCACACAATGAGGCTGCAGGGAATTCAGAGAAGACACTGTCTTGGTGTGGTTTTTGATAAGCATACTACCACATGACTCCAGCTGGACAACAGAACTCACCCTCTTTAAGTCCCGAATGATGTTTCCAGTGTCATACCTGTGCACATTCCCATAGAAAGCTATAATAAGCAAACAGTGACTAGGGTGATGGAGAAATGGCTTTGTGGTTAAAAACCCATGGTTTCTCAGAGCAGACCTGACTTCAGTTTCCAGGCTGGATGATTCTACTTCTAGGGGATCCAACCTCTTCTGATTTTTTTTCTTTTTGTGTGTGTGTACATATATATGCTCATAAATAAGCACACATGTATAAAACAAACAAATAAATATTAAAAAGTAAGTGATTTAAAAATTAGGAACTAAGAGTTAAATGCTGTCTAGATTTTAGGGTTTTAATAATTTCAGTTTTTTTTCCATTAATAGTGAATTTATATGCATTGATTGTGAAAGTATATTGTGAAATTTTAGTAAGTAGAAGGTATAAGCAATACAACTTGGATGAAAAGGTATCCTAGCAGTATGAAGATAAGGAACACTAAAACGTTATTGTAAGGGTAGCAGCTCACAGCTCTGCTGCAGAGAAAGGTTTCCCCAATGTAACTACTCTGTCCTGTTACCCCTGACCTGGAAATTAACAACTCTACTCTTCTAGGGGAAGGTTTCCCCAGTGAAAGCAGCTACAGTTCTGCTCCAGGGAAAGGAGGTTGTCACCCAAACCTCATTCAAGAGAAGAAAGGATCAGGAAAGGTGGCTGTCTCTAGGGTGAGTGGTGTAGGGGGTCCTTCTGTTTATATGTTTTCATTTGTTAATGAATAAAAAATTTGCCTTGGCCTAGTTGTTATGGAAAAACTTAGGTAGGCGGGGAAGACAGAACTGAGTGCTGGGAGGAAGAGATGTGGAGTAGGAGAGAGACACCATGAAGCTGCCAGAGGCAGACATGCCCAATCTTGCCAGTAAGCCACAGCCATGTGGCTATACACAGATCAGTAGAAATGGGTTAAACTGAGATGTAAGAGTTAGCCAATAAGAAGATAGAGCTAATGGGCCAAGCAGTGTTTTAATTAATACAGTTTCTGTGTGGTTATTTCGGGTGTAAGGTAGCTGGGTGGCCGGAATGAACAAACAGGCTCCTCCTTTAACAGCCACATTCAGAGAGTCCAGTTTGATCACATGCTCCATCAGTTCCAGTCCAACTGGCCTTGGTGATCTCCCATTAGATGTGATGTGGGAGTGTCATATATCAATCTGTTGATTTCATTGGTTAAGTAATAAACCAACTGCTTGGCCTCATAGCTTAGAACATAGATGGGAGGAGGAAACAGAATAGAATTCTGGGCGGAAGAGGAAGTGAGGTCAGACTCTGCTCTGCTCCCGGACAGCATGGACTGAGGCTAGAATCTTCCTGGTAAGCGCACCTTGGGGTGCTTACACACATCATTAGAAATGGGCTAGTCCAGGTGCTAGAATTAGCCTTTAAGTGTTTTTTTTTATGGGCCAAGCAGTTCTTAAATGAATACAGTTTGTGTGTTGTTATTTCGGGCATGAGCTAGCCAAGCGGCCGGGATGTTGGGGACACAGCCCCCCCGCCGCTCCTATTTCAACAATGAGTCCCACCGTCTCAGTGGGTGGATGCACCCCTCATGGTCCTTCCTTCCTTGCTCATGTTCTCCCTCCTTCTGCTCTTCCTATGGACCTTGGGAACTCTGTCCAGTGCTCCAATGTGGGTTTTAAGGATGCATACTAGAAAAGATAAATTCAAACAGATTAAAGATAGAATTATTGACCCTAGAATTTAAGATTCTAAGGTAGCTTTCTCAATGTCCTTAGAAATTCTCCCATCTTGATAAAAATTACTTTAGCTAATCAATATCAATGAATATCATAAATAATAACAATTTTCATTGTTTAGGGTATTAGTCTGACAAACCATTTTAAAGCCATTGTTAAATTCAAATCGCACCTAGAATTCAAAGTTATGCCTGTATGTTATAATAAAATATAATTTCATGTAAATGACTAAGAATGAGTGCCTGTTAAAGTTGTCTATACAATAAAATTAAAGCACAAAATAAGTAATTCTATATTGTAAACTCCAAGTTTGAAATTGATCATCATTTTCCTATCTGTCCTTTGAATATACCTTAGTTGTACTTACATGGACAAGCATCTTTGCCCCTGTTGTTAATTCTCCTCCTGACTTTCCTCATTAGATCTTGACACATGATCTACATTTGGAGAACTAGCACATTGGAGAATGAACTATGAACATTTAGGCTTATTCACGTTTGAAGAAGTTATCATGATTCTGCTCAGAAACTACATCTCCCTGGCCTGTAATATCACATACAATTTTAAACAATCTGAGGTAAGCAATACAGAGGAAGAACAGAACACTATCCAACCTGTAATCATCACCTGAGATAGTAACTGTCTTAAGTGGTAAAAAATTACTGGCAGTGCTTTCTGGAGCCATTAGGAGCTCTCTGCACCCCAAAGTGCTGTGAGCCATAAAAGCAGAGTGGAGATAAACACACCCTGGGGTGTCATAATCCATGAAGCACAGATGTGTTCACCCTTATTATGATAGCCGTTGCTTAGAGAAATGCTGGTTTTAGTGGAAGAAGAGAAAGAACAAAAAAGGCATTTTTTTTTCTATTTAGTACAGATCTAACTCTTAATCTTCTATAAAAATATATGTGAGGCAACAGAATTAGGAAATTTTAAACAGATATATCTACTTTCTAACATATTTTTTTCAATTTTTTTAAATGAAATTCAGAAAATTGAATAAAGCACACCAAAATTTTATCCTCAGCATAAGGACTTTTAAAAAACCATTTACTCAGTATTGTGAGGTTTCGTTACCTTCTACTTACAGAGGAATGACAAAGAAATTTCTTTGTTACTTTCAATATGGAATAGGCAAACACAAAACCAGAGCCCCAGAAAGCTTTATTTCTCAGTGTGGTATGTTATTCAGATGGCATTACAATTCCCTTAGTTTTGTCACTTTAACTACTATGAGTAAAAGTTCTGATGCTGGATCTGTATCTAAGTAAAGGAAACCTGGATGCTACTGACTTCTGCTCCTTGAGACTATGAATATTGTGATGTTGAGGTAGGTTTCTTCAAGCAGTGCCTATTGGAAAGTTTTCATGCCTCTCCATACACCCTTCTTTTATTCTTGGTTTCACTCACTGTGGAAAGTATTATTTATGCAGACAGAAGTTACTTCAACAAATGTGGCTATAGATTTTAGCTGATGGAAATGGCAGTGACTAGATATTACTTAAACAGATACATAGAGCATCAGGGAGAATTGCAGAAGTGGAGAGCATCATAATGACTGCCACACTGGGATGGCGAGAATGTTTTAAAAAAAACCGGGATATCTGTTATTATTCTTCATAATGCACTTAGGTGAAATCATGTTACCTCCAACTCATATGGCAATTGTTTTTCATGATCAGCAAATTTAAGAAATAGGATGCTAGAATGATCTACCATGAACCTCTCAAAACCATATTAGACATTGTTTTATATGATTATTGTGCTGTGTTGGTTATGCATTCTTGAATCCTGTGGGTTCACTGATATAAGAAAGGCACAGCAAAACCATGAAAGTAGACCACTGCATAAGTAGAAAGTTTATTTAGAGAAATAAACTGCTGGGCTGTGTCTTATGGGCAGATAGCAGCAGCCTGATGTAGGATGCCTCTCTGTATACTGTGAAAATATTTTATTTACACTGGTTAATAAAGAAGCTGCTTTGGCCTATAGCAGGGCAGAATATAGCGGGGTGGGAAATCCAAGCAGGAAGAGAGGGAGAAAGAAGGCAGAGGTGAGGAGACACCAGCAATTGCAGAAGAAACAAGAAGTGATACAGCAAGACACAAGCCCTGTGGTCAATTATAGAATAATAGAAATGGGTTAACTTAAGTTGTAAGAGATAGTTACTAATAAGCCCAAGCTTATAAGCCAAACAGCGATTATAATTAATATTAAGTCTCAAAGAGGTTATTTGGAAATTTTCCCGAGGGAGAGCAACTTCCAGTTATATAACCTGCTAGATAAGTCACAGGAAGTGATAGGAGGAGGGATGTAGGCTGGGCCAGTCCTGAGTCATCTTCTGGGCTTTTATCTGTTGCAGGATATTTTGGTTTATCCATAACTAGATGTCCTTTGCCTGAGGTAGTTGACCATTTTGGATAGATAAAGTAATAATGGTTTTTCCTGAAAAATAAAATATCTTTCTGATATTGCTGAGGAATACTGAGTTTAGGCATGAGTTTACCTAGTCAGAGTACTGCCTGGACTTAGCCCAGGCTGGAAATTATCAGCAACACTGACATTTTTGTAGGCCTACTTTGGACCTAATGATCAGAATTTTAAGATTGTAACTCCAAAATAGTTCACAACTAGTAAAAAAATATTTTTTACTTTTTATTTGCTTTTATTTTCCTTCATTTGTTGTGAATTTCCTCCCCTACCCCTAGCCTCTCCCTACCTCCCTGCTGCTATTTTAGCTCCCATTTTCACATTTACTAGGCCAACAATTACTACTAAGGCATGTCACTACTTAATTTTTGTAGGCTTTTAGAACTGCAGAAAATAAAGAGAAGTATTCAAAGTAAGTAAAAAACAAACACACAAACACTGCCTAATATAGGAAGTCATTCCACGGATTAAGGAAGAGCTTGTCCATAGATCAACAAGATGGCTCATTGGATGAAAGTACAATGATCAAAATAAGCTTTCCTTTTGCAGTTTATCATGCACCCACTAATAAACAAAAACTGACAAGTTTTCTTCAGTGCAAGGAGAAGCTAGGTCATATTATAAAAACAAAATAAAAACCTCCCTCAAGGGTTAAGGTGATGTCTCAGTACCTAAAATACCTGCTGCACAAAGAGTATCTTGGTGTGCTTCTACAACCCCAGATATGTGAGGGAGAAGGCAGGAGTATCTCTGAAACATACTGACCAATCAGTCCTGTTAAAATTATGAGATCCAGGTCAAGTGAGATACCCTGACTTAAAAAATAAGGTGGGAATTAATTGAAGAAGTCATTCAAAGGTTGACCTTTGGGTTCAAAACACAGGCTCATATGTGCATATGCACACAAACACTGAACACAAATACTCAAGTGCTGCTATAAACTGTCTTTCCAGTCAAACAACTGACATCTTGGAACATTCAACTCTGCTCCCATGCCAGCTGAGTTTGTGGGCAGTTTAATACCCCAGGGGCATCCAATTTTTCCATATGAACTGGCAAATCTGAAGGTAGTGTGAGGGAGGGGCATTAAAGTCTGACAAATAATAGAATTCCTGCCAGAATCTGGGTCCAAATGAGGATACGCCTTAGATGGCTGAAAGAAAATGGTTATAGCTCTTGGAATAATACTTTCCCCAATTATACTTGAAACTGGCTTGATGTGGGAGTGTCATATATCAATCTGTTGATTTCATTGGTTAATTAAATAAAGAAACTGCTTGCCCTGATAGGTTAAAACATAGGTGGGAGGAGTAAACAGGAGGAAGATGGGAGGAGGAAAGACTCCTCAGACAGACGCGAGAGCTCTGCTCTCTGGAGCAGAGACGCCAGGCTCCTCTCTCCCAGGCAGCTCTGACCCAGGATGGACGTAGGCTAGAATCTTCCCAGTAAGCACACCTTGGGGTGCTTACACACATTATTAGAAATGGGCTAAATTAATATATGAGAATTATCCTAGAAGAGGCTAGATAGAAATGGGCCAAGCAGTCTTTAAATGAATACAGTTTGTGTGTTGTTATTTCGGGCATGAGCTAGCAGGTGGCTGGGGTGCTGGGGACGCAGCCCCCGCCACTCCTATTTCAACACTGGCTCATTATCCATTTTCTCAAGAAAATGTTAAATGATAACTTTTATCATTGGCTCCCTAAACCTTTGTACTCTATTAAATTTACCACCTTTGTCAACCTGTGGTGTGGGAGTCCTTCTGTATATGTGTTGCTTTTGTTGGTTAATGAAAAAAGAAGCTGGGTTGGCCTCTAATAGGGCAGAGTAGAGCTAGGTTGGGGAAAACTAAACTGAATGCTGGGGAAAGAAGGTTGAGTCATGAGAAGGCATGGAGCCACCAATCGGGAAAGACATGAGCTGCCAGCTGGAACCATGCTGTTAAGCAACAGCCATGTGGCAATATGCAAATTAATAGAGATTGGTTAGTTTAGGATGTAAGAGCTAGCCAATAAGAAACTAGAGCTAATAGGTCAAACAGTGATTTAATTAATACAGTTTCTGTGTGGGTATTTTGATTCTGGACATCTGGGAATGAACAAATGGCCTTCTACAAAAAAAAAAAAAAAAAAAAAAAAAACCTGCATGCTTATGAAGTCGGGTAGCCAGGTAACTAAAGCCTTAATATTTCTTACTAAAAATATCCATTCTTCACTCTTCTCCTCTTCTTTCTTTATCAACACCAAGGAGGAGAGAACACATAAACTGAAAAACCAAAATTTCTAGTCAGCACCTTAATGCTACAAATTATATTCTGAGCCCTGGTCTTGAAAGTCAGTAAATGATAGGCACAAACTTAAGACAAGTGGTAAAAGGCTACTGAGGAGCCTCCCCACAGAAGACAAGAAGTCGTGAAGAGGAAACTGTGATTCTGAGCTTCTTTTCTTCATTCTTTTATTTTTGAGTGGGTAATTTTTTCAGAATTACCCGTGGGAGGGTTCTTTTGCGTTTTCTTTGGTAAAAGTCACACCTCTAAATAAAAGTGACTTCCCATTCCCCAGCTTTCATCAACTGCCAATATCTCTTCAGTTTAAAATTTATTTATATATGTTTTGTACCCAAAGTATGTGATATCATTCATAATAGGGTTTTACTGCACAGTTGAGGTAGGCATGGAGATTTTCACTTACTCACTCATATGTTCCAGGGGCAATATTGTTCACTAACATAGAGTATTTAAAAATCCCTTTTTAAAATGTTAATTAAAATAAGATCAAATTATTTGCCCTCTTTGCATCCTACTTCTTCTGTGCTGCTCTCCCTCATCCATGACTTTCTTTTCTTTAACCATTGTTGTTACACATACATGTAAATGAATAGACATGCAATCTGATGAGTCCATTTATCATTTCCTGCATGCATTTTTTCTATTACTAACTACTCAATATTGGATAACCAGTCATGGAACTCAAACCTAGCAGATATGAATTCTCCTTATCTTAAAAACTAATTAATTGTAGCTTTTTATCTATGGATGAAGTCCCATTAAATTTTCCCAATCAACACTGGAATGTCAGCTATTGTTGGATTTCTTCAGCTCTTGTTTAGGTAGCTATCTTGATATTTTGTAAATATAGCTTCCTCATCAGTTAGGAGACAAAATCTCACAGCATCAGTTTTGGTTTTCTGGCTCTGAGAATTGTTCATTCTTCTCTTCCATGATGTTCTGTGAAATCTGGATCCAGGGATCATATGGTAGATGTGTCAATTCAGGATAAGCAGCACATAGTTTGTTCTTTTTCACATTTTGAGTAGAAAATTCTATAGTTGTCTTCTTCCACAGCAAAAAAGATACTTTTTTGATAAGTGGTGAGATCTGCACTTCTCTGAGGGTAAAAAGAATGTAGCATAATTGGAACTAGGGTGTGATGATATCTCCCACTGTAGTCCTTTTGTTCAGTATTACTTTAACTTTCCTTGTTCCTTCATGCCTCGTTGTCAGGGTGCAGCCTCAATGAGGTTTGCACATTCCAGGGTTGGGACATGTGAATTAGAAATATTAGATAGGAGTATAGATCCAAGTTCCTGTCCTGCCCGGTCGTACAGTCATTCAGTCCCAATAAACACACAGAGGCTAATATTAATTATAAACTGTTTGGCCTATTGGCTCAGGCTTAATATTAACTAGCTCTTAAAATTTAAATTAACTCATAATTCTTGTCTATGTTTAGCCACGTGGCTTGGTAACTTTCTCAGTAAGTCATTCTCATCTATCTTCCCCTGTGTCCGGCTGGTGACTGAGTCTCTTTCCTCTTCCCAGGATTCTCTTAGTCTGGTCACCACACCTAAACTTCCTGCCTGTCTGCAGGCCGATCAGCATTTTATTAGACTCATAAGAGTGACAAATCATTACAGGTAAGAGCCAGTGGCTCGCTGCTTTGCTTTTCTGGCATTTGAGTTAAACCCCAATATCTGTTTCTGGGTTTTTATTAACTGTACTGTGTAGGAGAAACAGAAATACAAAAGAAAAGGAACAGAGACACAGAATAGAACTAGGAGGAGCAATCCAGTGAATACTGAATTGGTCCACGTTTATTTTCCATATGCTAATATACCCCAATCCAAAAGTTGGGGAAGAAAACAAAAAAACCTGCTTTAACATGATACAAAACACAGAGTACTTTCTGCTTCAATACTTGAAACATCAAGCTACCATATCCTGAATTAAGCATTCTGTTGTTTAGGCAGGGCATGCAGCAACCACAGCTTAGACCAAGCATCCTGTAGGCAGCCATTCCTTGGGTCAACCCCCTTGTCATATCCTTGAAGGAGCATGAAAAGGCTTGAATTCTCTGAACCTTGGTCAAGTGTTGCTAGGCCTTAACATCTTCCTCAGGGGAGGAAGTGAGAAGACACAGTGTCAATGTCTCAGACACTATAAGTCAAGTAGAAGGCATACAGAAGACTCATTTGCTTGTAAATAGCAACGGGGAAATTAATAAACTCTCCCAGCACCCAGGCATTCTGATCTGTTGACATCACATGGAAGCCCCTCATTGCCTAGGCATGATCAGCATGTCTGACACTACCAGACAGATTTCAGGTTGGCTCTTCTTAGCCTGATAGGCCTTAACTTCCTATAATACAGGTAGAATGGATCTACCTCTGTAAGCCATCTCAATAAACAAACACCAAATAACCACATTCTAGGTCAAGACATCTTCTTTGTAGTCACACATAAAGTCAGACCTCTTCTCTTGAAAGATCAAGAGTAGGCTTAAAATCTCTGATCTTTAGTCAAGTGGAGAAGACCCACTTCTGTGGGCCCCTATATTGATCATAAATTTTAGATGATTTTTATGTTTGTGATGGAAAGTCTTGGAACTTTGGGATTGCATGGGATCTATTTTGGTAGAATGGTGATTTTGCACTAAGCCTGCCTATGTACGAGTAGAGGAACTCCATCTCTGCTGACTTCTTTAGTTAATTCAATGTCTTAAAGACATATAATTTTGATTATAGAGGTTCTTTTTCTTGGTTATGTTTATTCACAGATATTTTTACTACTTTGAGGCTATGGTGAATGGGATTGTTTCCCTGATTTCTTTTTCAGTACATAGTTCATTGGCATATAAGACAGCTGTTGGGTTTTTTGTGCGTGTTTAATTTGTACCCTTCCATGTTGCTGAATGTATTTATTAATTCTAGAACTTTTTGCAATTTTTGATGGATCTTTAGAGTTTTCTTTTTCATGTGTAGAGTCATGTCATCTCTGTTTGGGTGGAAAGTTTCGTCCCAAGCCCCTTATAGCCCCTTACAGCCCCTTACCTTGGGAGTTGCCTCAGTCCAGACTCCACCTTCAATATTTGGGTAGACAGTTTTATCCCAAGTCCCCTCCTCTCAATGTTGCCTCAGTACAGATTCCACATCCAAAAAAACCTGCCAGAAAGGCTAAAGACCACTCCCATAGGTTATTTTAAACTGTCTCACAGAGAACAAACACATGGTTTTTTGCTCTTCCTTTCCCCTCTCTGTGGTTTTTCAGTCTTCCTTCCTGTCTCCTCTCTGGAGGCAGGAAGGCCACCTGAGAACGCTGGCATTAACTAAACCTGGGATTTTTGTAATTCAGTTTGAATTGGTCTAATTTGTATTATTGCATCGACAAAGAGATTTATCAGGTGAAAAACTTTTTACCTGGAGATTCCATCAAGGGGGCTATTTTTCCCACTGGCCCAGGGTTACTTGATGGAAAACACCCTTCTTTCCAGCACCTGCTCTCTGCCAGGCTAAGATGAGCTTTATCTGAGTAAGTTCTCAGTTCCAAGTCATTGCCTTAGGGCCCAGGGCCTCATAGTTTGTTGGCCTGTCTGTTGTAGTCACAGGCAGTGCCAGGCATCCGACCTCATCAGACAAGGACTTGCCTTGCTGTGGGGCATAGGGGGAGGGCGGAGTGGGTGTCATGAATCTGTCTTGCCCCTGTGGGGGTTCCTTCTGTAGTAGATGCCCTTCCAAGGAATTCCCCACACCTTTCTGTTTTTTGACTCAAAAGTTTATCAGAGTGGACACATTGTGCTAGGCTTTAAGTCCTGAGTGTCACCAAATCCTGAGTCATGCAAGCCGGATTCTCAAATGGCCTTGGGCTGCTTTTTACAAAACAGTCTTTTATATTGGAAGTATCTGACACCATACATCCCTTAATGTCTAAAATTTTCCAATGTAAAACAAACAAGCCCCCATATGCTCATGGTTTCTGGATGCTGTGTTCCAGCTTTCTCTCCCCAACCTCCCTCCCCCTCTTCTCTAGCTGTTTATTGTTCATCTGCATTCCTGGTATTGATCTGTCATTCTGGGATTCTCTCTGCCATGGATCCATTTCCTCCTGTCTTTCTACTCTAAAACTATATAGGTATTCCATCCTTACGTTTCTGTTCTCCCTTACAGCATCTGCTTATTTGGTCCTTAAAGGGACCACCTGTGTGCTTTCCTGGATTCTTTAACCTACACCAGGCGTTTAAGTTGGTCAGCTGTCTGTCACAGGTTCCTAAAAAAAAGTTTTATTTCTCTGTCTGTTAAATAATGTGGTCACACTATGCTTGTTTTATGTCTATGTGTGTATGTGTGTTTGTTTCCACAGTATGCTTATCTTCTGTCTTTGTGTGTATGTGCACTTGTTTGAAAATCTGTAAAATTTGTAACTCCAGATTACAACAGCTCTAAAAACATACAAATGTGGGTAGCTGCCCTTTTGACTTCAGTGCCCTCTTTGGTAAGAATACCCATTTGTACTGGACCTACCATGGAGACATTCCATCTACAATATTCTTTGACTTACTAAAATATTCCTTCTAATCTTCATGCCTCTACTAGCATTGGTAAGCTGTAACTGATTGAGTAAACTGTATTTCCAAATGTAACTTATATGTCTAATTTAGATATACCTAACAGGTAATTGGTTCCTTGACTCTCAAGTGCCTTTATATGTCTGAGAGTATGGCATTTAACAAAAAAAGTTTCTTATGACAGAGATATGCCAGCTCTTGCAGCATCCTATAGCTCCTCCAAGAAGATACATGGTTGCACAGGATCTTCCACCTGGAAGCTTGCAGTTGCTATGGCAAAGTCACCCACACAGCAAAAAGCTACCTTCTGTCTCATCAGCTTCCTGGATACTATACGGGGGATACATAGACTCATCTGGCAAGACAGGTAGACTAAACCCTCCTTCCACAGGAAAATCTTTGGGCCTCCTGGACACAGCAGCTAAAGGCAGGTGCTATTACTACGACTGGTGTTCGCCAAAAACTACTATGGAGAGACTTGGGATTGCCTACATAGCTAAAGAAGCTGTCTCATGTCTGCTCATTTATCCCTCTCAAATCTGTCTAATGGCATTTGATGACTTAAGGTACTGGTAGCTCATTACTCATTTCAATTTGTTAAGTTTCCTGCTAAAAATACAAATAGGTCTGCCTCTTTCACAGGCTTCATAGTCCAAAATTAACAGGTTTCAGATGTATCTTCAGAGATCATGAGTTTCCATTTCCCTTTAATTGCCTCCTAAAATGTTCATGCCTTTTAACCTGAATTCATAGCCTTTTACTATGACACCAAGATGTAGTCTGTTCCAGCTGTCTTACAGGTTCCTGAAAAAGGTTTTGCTGCTTTATTAAGAAATCTGGTCTGGTAAAAACTAACAGTCTCCAGAGCCTATTTTAACCTCACCCAATTTTAAGCATATTTTACAGGTCACTACTGCTCTCTGGGCCGAGACCAACTTACACAGTGCCTCCCAGACACTGCTAGATCCTGCATTAGCTCCTGGGACTTCACCACTAGTACCACCTCTTCTGGATCAAATGAGTGCCGACTGAGCAACTAAACTCTGGTTTTAAAGGGCATATCTGCTCTCAAGTCTCATTTATTGTTCACCTTCATTCCTGGCATTAATTTGTCATTCTGGGATTCTCTCTACCATGGATCCATTTCCCCCTGTATGTCTACTCTAAAACCGTATAGGTGTTCCATCCTTACATTCCATCCCATGCCTCTCCTGTACAACTTCTCTGCCCCATTCTTTATGGCAGCTAATGACCCTTCCCATGGCTAGCCCCATTTGTACGGCAAGTAATAACAATGTATTTTTTTTCTTCTAGCAATGTGCCTTCTCATTTCTCTCAAGAAACAGATCCTGAGGTCTACAGGATGGCACTTAACAGGATGCCTTTCTAGGCACACCTCCTGCTGAGCCTGAGCCCACCAACTCCCAACTCTCCCCTCTCCCAGGTCCCCCATGCCCACAGGAAGTAACCAGACTGGAGCCAATGCTTCTTTACCCAAAGAGTCTGGGATGTTTGGTTGGAAGCATCACTCCGCCTCTAACATCCTTATTCCCAAAGATACTGGAATGCTTGGGTTAAGGCTTCACCCAGCCCCTGGCATCTATGTATCCAAAGAGTCTGAAATGTTTGTGTGGAAAGTTCCATCCCAATCCACCTCACCTGGGAGTTGTCTCAGTCCAGACTCCACCTTCAAAAAAGCCGGCTAAATGGTGGCCCCTCCCCAGAGGTGTTCAAATTCACTCCCGCAGGCTATGTAATCTCCCCCACTGAGAACAACGTGGCGTTTTGGTCTTCCTTTCTTCTCTCTGTGATTTTTTTGGTCTTCCTTCCTGTCTCCTCTCTGGGGACTGAAAGTCTACCTTGGAGTTCTGGCATCCATTAAACCTGGACTTTTTCTAATTTAGTTTGATTTGGTCTGCTTTGGATTATTGCATCAGCTGAGAAATTTATTGGGATGCAAAAACTTTTCAATCTCTAGAACGTGATTCTTTGACTTCTTTTTTTTTATTTCTATCCTTTTCTTTCCTTTAATCTACATTGATTTTATTCTTTCAGATGTTAGAAGTGCAAGTCAACAAATGGGTGCCTTATGCGGTGAGTTCACAAGTGATATAGAGTAAATGTACAGCTGAGAGATCTATTGGAGCACTAGCAGGAAGTGTATACATACACTCCACTTGGAGTAACCTGTTTTTTCAGAGCTATGTAGACGTCTGTCCTTTGGATAAGTCACTGTCAATTCTAGAGAAATCTTGTGAAATCATGGCATTCCTCCCTTCTGTAGTATCTCAGCGTGCATAAACCTGACTTCCTGCAGAGCAACTGGATACCATGGTATGAAGAATTCATCTGTCCTTGTTCTCACATAAAAAGTCTTTATTGAGACAAAAATTTCTTTATTGAGAGTAGTCACTGAAAAGAAAGTAGCCTTATATAGGAGGTAATATGTCTTCTCTAACAGTAGACTTACGAAGGTGGAATCTACTGGTCTTCTGTTCTGACTATCAGGCTACTAATATTCTGTATTTACCTTTTGCCTTGGTTTCAACTAACATAAGAAAATTAAATGTTTATATAGGAAAAAGCCCTGAGTCACTAAAACTATCTTCAGAGAGAAACATTTTTACCTGGGCACCCTGCTGAAGTTAGAAGCAGGGTCCCCAGAAGAGATTCCTTTTAACTCAATCAGCTAGATGCTAATGCAAATCAAGCCTGCAGGTTATTATAGCTACCAAGGCTGTGTTCCCAGTCACAGGGGAACTTCACAGCCACACTCACTCTGAGATGTAAAGTGCCTCCTTGCCAGATCCACTGTTTTTTGTGACTCTATGAAAATGAAGGCCTGATACTATTGTTACTGCCTATGGGATTGTTAACTTGTCTGTATGCTTATATAAATGGAAGCTTTGTGGCAATCACCCCCTTTTTTGCTCTTATCCCTCCTTTATCGCTTTGCCTTTACTCTTATTCTTTATACCTTTGCTTTATGACTGATGTCTTGCCCTTAGATTTATGCTTATCCTCAACCCTTATGCCGTATGCATTATGCCCTGTGCTTCTTCTTTTCCCTTATTTCATCTTCTCCCAAAGAATAAAGAAACATGAAATAAAAATGTGCCTGAGTCAGTCAGTTAGTTTTTTTACCTCTCAGATCCCATTCTCAAATCAGTTTTCTCCTGTTGTAGAAGTCCTGTTCTAACCTTGAGGGACTGCTGAGGCTGGTACTCAGTAGCTCTTATGAGAAGACAACATGGCAACACAGATATACATATGACCAATACCATGTAATGACAAAGATACTGTTAGAGTTCAGTCTATAAGTCAAGAAATGCTGGTAACGATTAGAAACTAGGAGAATGTCAAGAAATGGTGAATATTTGCTCTTCTGAAGAGACTTCAGCATGACAGAGCTTCACCCAAAAAATTGATTTTTAACTTCTAAAGGGATCTAAACTATAATAGAACAAGTTTATGATTACACTAATAAGTTTCTAATAATTTGTCATCATAAATTAAACCAATGCAATCACACATATGCTTAAAAGCATTATAATATATAATGGTGTTCTTTCTTCTCCAACTCATGTTTTTTTGCTTTATTTGGAAAAACAAGCATGGCTTGATTCAGTATAAAGGCCTATAGGGTTGTATATATCTGTGGTTCTTAAAAAATAAAAATATAACAATATGTTTGTTATATTTTGCATGCAAATGCCCTTCTAGGTATTTTCTAGAATAAACTGTTAATCAGCATCTTGCTTACAAGACATGCATTAATGTGAAACTCATGTTTTCCAAATATTTTCCAAATGCAAGCTGGGTCAGCGTTTATTTATTCAATTTCAACAAAATTATATTGAACTTTCATATTCCATTTAATGTCTTTCAGCCAAAAGCTAATTTAATCATATCTCACTGTATTAATTAGACTTATGGCTTAGAAACAGTGGAAAATTTCAAAGAATTTATTAGAAAGGCCTTAGAACACTGTCAAAGGTTTGGTTATAAGGAGTTACAGAATACAGATTTAGTTGTGTGTTATATTAACAGTTTCATGACTAAGGTCACATCTAGTATGACTAAGTAAAATCTATTACTAACACAGTTTCTAAACAGGAGCTGTTAACAATTCCAGGAGACTGACCTAAAAGCTAACAATAGTATGCCTGCATTTGAAACTAATATTTATGTATTGGGCTATCTTTTAGGCAATAACCTTTTCTATTTTAAGAATACAGACTCAGCTAACTCTGTTCAACAGATTTATTTTAAGACTTCTTTTAATACATGGGTTAACATTTATTTATTTTTTCTTGATTTAGAGCCATTGCCCCTGCTGTGGAGAGAGTATGAAGACAGATAAGGCAAGAAATTCCATGGAATAATGTTGTGACATAATGCGCTTGTATACCGGAAAGACTTGTCACTCATAATGATTTAATTAAATGCTGATTGGACAATAGCCAGACAGAAAGTATAGGTAGAGTGACCAGACTAAGAGAATTCTGGGAAGTAGAAAGGCAGAGACACAGTCACTAGCCAGACACAAAGAAAGCAAGATGAGAATGCCTTAATGAAAAAAGGTACCAAATCGTGGGCTAAACATATTCAAGAATTATGGGTGAATTCAAGTCAGAAGAACTAGTTATTTAAAAGCCCAAGCAACAAACCAAAGAGTTTATAATTAATATAAGCTTCTATATGTTTATTTGGGACTGAATGGCTTTGGGACTAGGCAGGACAAAAACTTATATCTACAGAATAACTCAAAAGTTAATCTTTGACATTATTGATATACCTGTACTTATCACTTACTGATTTTATTACTTAACAAATATTTATTGAGCTCCCCTATGTGTTAGACCATACCCAAGGCACTGGAATGCAAGCACAGTTGTACTTACTCCTTCAAAGGAGTACGTTAAGGAGGGATCTTATTTTCTAAAATTTGCAGGGGATTAATAGAAAACAAACATGGAAGCATTGGAATTGTTTTTGGAATGTAAAATGGTATTGAAAATAAAACAGTTACATGGAGGTTGAGGATTATATGTTTAGGCAGACCAAGTAAAGGTCAGATTGAACTGACGTTAGTGAGGATATGATAAACATTTAATTATATGATAAAATTTGCCTTGGAATTGCTTGTTAAATTTTAATTTATATTCAGTCAGTGCTCAGTAAGCATTAACAAGTTGGATGCTTCATGAGGAGGCAGCACAACCCTTGGTATTTTCTGTGATAAAATTAAAAGCATAAAAGCTTTGGGTAAATCTTTCACCATCCTGAAACAACTCTGACCTAACAGCTCTGTGGAGAGAACCTCTAACTTGAGGGCTTTTTGAGCTGAGCACTTACACGTCTTACCTTGCAAAGGTTTCCAATCATCCTGTGGATAAATTACAAAATAGTCTAAGACATAAATTGACTCTTAAAAATAAAACAAATAATCTCTGAAGGATACAAAATAAGGTGTAAGTAGAATAGATTTTGAGGGCAATGCTTTATCTTCTTTTTGTACCTGGTTAAGGCATCAGACTATCATAAATAGATGAATCAATGTATAATGAGAGTTATCTACCACCTGACAGTGTACAGATTGTATGGAAATGGTGCTTGGTTGTCCCAAGACTTGACCCTGGCTAAAATTCAAAATATCAAAGTAATACCATGGTCTATCCATTGAGGGTTTAAACTCTGAAGAAAATGTTTAATTATTGTCACTGATGACATATCATCTGTTGAAGATATATTTTTTTTCCTATCACAGAGTTGCCATCTCAGGAACAGTTTTGTTGGCAAGTGTCAGGTATGCTGGTGGTTTATAATAGCAAGAGAGGCCAAGTAGACATTAAACAGAATCCCTGAAGTCAAAGCTGAGGTAAGTGATTTTGTTGCCAGAAAATATTAACAGTCTCTTTGGGAGATCTCATGTGAAAACCATGGTCCTCAAAACACACTTCTAAGGAGTCTTGACATTTTATAAAACCCTTATTGATTCTTTGTAGATTTCATATCATGCATCCCAATTCCATTCATTTCCCTGTCTTTCTTTGTATCTGCTATCAGCCCTTGAAACATCCCCCACCAAATAAAATAAAATAAAATTTAAAAGAAATATCAGCCTCATCATGGAAGCAGTAGTGTGACCTAGAGAGTCATGAAGTAAACCCTTTGACCCATACAGCTTGAGTTGTAAATGTTCATTGCAATGAGTCATTGGTCTTGGTAGAGGCCTCTGATTTCTTCTACATTATCCATAACTCGGCCCTCAGTGGGACTCCTCATTGATATCCTGATGCTTTCTTGTGTCATGGAGTATAGAGTTGCCTAGACTAGATACAAAGTGGACAAATTCTATGAAAATATAAATTTTCATTATTTGGCACAGATTAACAAGAATACAATGTCAGTTTTGTACAAGCTCTTTGGCAATACTTTGAGCAGTTATCAAAGATTAAACAGACATATTTAGCAAAATGACAAAAACTAATAGATTATAGTCCTAAGTCCCTGAGACATGTTTCATTTATTCTTTGCTTACCAGCAAAACTGGAGAAAAGTAGGAAGTAATCACTCTATAATAGTGAGAGTTCTGTGTAGGCAAGCTTTTATTTTCACTATTTCTATTAATAACTTAAGAGAATAAGTGAAATTTCATTTTCAGTAAAGTAACTTGGAATTTTCTGGATTTGTAATTTAAAATTCTGTTATGTGGTAAATAATTAAGTTTACCCAGAGTGAGAGCTAAATTTTATCTTCAGCTATGACCTCTGGCTTCCTGATATGTCCTGTGTAGTGATTTTTCTTTAAGTCTGATATGTTCATTGACTGGACAAATTGACAGTGTGATTTAGGATAGGCTTTGGGTGAGTCATCTTAGCCTCTATCTCTGAATTAACACTAGGGGCCCTTACTTATAAAAACTGATATGATAAGTTCTTATGCTCCAGCAAAGTTTCAGGAAACCAAGCCTAAGGGGAGTTTTTTGCTGTGCTGTCTATGTTTCTTAGCTCATAGTCTGTTTTTATTCTATGCATATCACATTGTGTGCAGTCAGGAAGACGCAACACTGTCCATGTCTTCATGGAAGGACAGCAACTGGACTTTTCCTTTCTTGGAGCTCTCCTTTAATCTGCCTCAGGTAATTTGTTCCATCAGCTGATTACAACTGACTCATTTCCTTTAATAAGTAACAACCACAAGTCTTAGCATAGCAACTATCAGTGACATGACTACAAGATTCTCTAAAGAACTGCCAATCAGGAAGAGGGTAATTAATATCAAAATTAAAGGCTCTCTTGTACACTGCATTCCTCAGACACTTAATAAACTAATGGTAAAGCAACTAGAAAAAGAATAAGAGAAATAAGTGCTCATATACGAGATAATGAATTGTGTGTATGCACATAATTTGTGACATTATTTGTAATTGTTTCAAGTCTCTTTTCTACTCTTCAAACTACAAAACTCCTCTTTCTTACTCACTGATTTCTTTTTAGTACTCCCCACTCCCAGAGTAGTCCTATCACCCAGATGTGGCTACTCGCTGTTCTCCTTAAGGCTTGTTGTTTCACATGATCAAATTAGTCCAGTCGAGTTTTCCTATGAGACATTTCTGCTAGAACATTTGAGGAAAACTCTTTGGGTCTCTGGTTGTTCTGAGAACAATCCATATACTTGGAGTTGTTGCTAGCCCCCTGTGCATCCCACTTACAAAGACTACAAATTAAAACAAATGTCAAGAACCTGAGGCAGATTCAGTGATATGATTTGATATCATCTCAGTCTGAAGTTGAAGCCCTTGGGCTTTCTGATATTTTAGATTACCTTCTTTTCTCAATCTGTATTTTGCTAGAATGCATTCAGTGGCTTTCCTTTCCCTGTCACAAAACACCCAGTCAGCAGTATTACTGATAGTCATTAAGCAAGCACCCAAAAGCATGAATTGTATACATAAATGAGTAGGTGAATTAAGAAATGTCATGGTAGCACACAGGATTTTAAGTCTGGATATCCAAGAACTGACCCTGCCTAGAGTGGATAGCTTAGAGGCGATAACACTCCAAACAAATACTTATCGTTATATATTTTCGATTCATGAGTGTCTTGAAGTCTCCTTAACCATTTGATATAGGATGAATTATATGCTTATTTCAAGGCATATTTCAGTCTTTTTTAGCACCAGAAGGCTAGGTTATAGTCCTGCTTTTGGGCTAGAGTTCAAATTACTTCAGTAAAGAACAAAGCATAGCAAAAAGGCGCAATGAAAAGGCACTGAGAGAAAGAGAGGAACTGTGCTCAAGACATGGAGGACAAATGCCTTCCCCAAATTAGAACATGCGATGGCCTTTCTGCACAGATGAGAATATCTTACTATATCACCAATGCAGTCGGACATTTTTTTTTCTGCTACCAACCCCAAATCATGGGCACATAGACTTATTATTAATTATGAAAGCTCATTCTACTTTAGGCTTGTCCCACTCGCTCTTGTAACTTAAATTAATCCATTTATATTAATCTTCATTTTGACTCATGGATTTTACTTTTCTTTCATTCTGTATGTCTGAATCCCTCTGTGTCTCCTTGGCATCTCTCTTGATGCCTAGAAACATCCTGAGTTCCTTTCTTTTTTCCCAGAAGTCTGACATACTTTTCCTCATTAGCTATTGAAAATTCAGCTTTTTATTACACCTATCATAGCACCATACCTTCACATGGTGTACAAATATGCCACAGCATATTAATGTGGCAAGATGTAGTATAATTGAGCCAAGAGGACACCCCGAGAAGGAAATCCCTGGAGTAGAGTCATTGAAGACATGTAGAATAGTTGTATCTTCCCTATTTAGGATAAATATACTAATACTTCTCATGACCAATGGGCTACCCATTTAGTTCTCCCTCTCCCTCTTCCCTTCTCTCCTTTCCTCCCTCCTTCCCTCCCTTCCTTTCTCTCTCCCTCTCTCTCTCCCTCTCCCTCCCCCCTCTCTTTCTT
Source organism: Alexandromys fortis (assembly GCF_014885135.2). Classification (NCBI taxonomy): domain Eukaryota; kingdom Metazoa; phylum Chordata; class Mammalia; order Rodentia; family Cricetidae; genus Alexandromys; species Alexandromys fortis. The sequence continues at coordinate 2,868,150 of NW_026068053.1, read as the reverse complement.
TCTCCCTCTGTGTACTCAAAGGACTTGTACTTTGAAGAGTGCAAAGTAATTCTTGCAGAGAAAGGGATGCCACAGGGGAGCACTAGATGGATCCTTATAATTTGTTCCTCTTTAATATTTTGTCACTAAGTTCCCCTAAAATAAAGTATGCACACTTTTGCCACACAAAAGAGCTCTTAAAATTTTTATAAAATTAATCAAATATATCTTTATTGCCTTCCAAAGATCCTCTTGTAAAGAAATTCTGAGTTACCTATGACTAACATAAAAAAATTTTAAAGTTGTGGATTATTCTTCTAGTCCCGTGTGTATGTGTTTATAGTTGTGTGGGAGATAGACTGGTTTTTCTTCCTAGAAGCATCAGTGGCCTTTGATTGTTCTTTGCTACCATGATGCAGTTGAGTTTCCAATAATAAGTGAAAATTTGGAGAAAGAAGAGACTAATATTTAGGCTAAGAAATCCATGGATATAGGAAAAAGGCAGCATATTTGGGATCATTCAATTAGGAATTGGCAATACTAACAAAAAATGAAGGAGAGGCCAGGAAGGGGAGTTAAGGCCAAGTTATGGTGTACAGTGAATGCCAGCCTAAGGATGTATTATTTCTCCTTATTTATTTATTTATTTATTTATTTATTTATCTGTGGAGACTGTGTTTTGGTTGAAACACTTTATGACATAATTATACCTGTAGTGCATTGTAGAATTAAAGACTAAGATAAAAATGATAAAAATGTTTTATCATGTCTAATAGTGCATCTTTTATATTCCTTTTGTTTTAAATGTCACACAGAAACCATAAGAACTCCAATATACTTTGAACATGTGATTCTGGATCAGTAGTGACATTCATTACTCTTTTCTTTACTTATAGGTGATTGAAGGCAACCTTAGTTGATAGCAAGAAGAATTGTTAATTAGAGCAAATTGAGTATCAGATAATTAAAGGCAACATCTTCTGTTGAGAAGACAACTATAATACTTTTAAAATATATTTTACTAATAATAGCTATGAAAGGGATGAGGGTAGATATTAGGGAGAGGGAAGGAAAATGAAATCGGAGTGAACAAAAAAAGGATGTATAATGAATGATTCTAGTGATGATTTTATTGGTTTTGTTAACATAGTTTTTATATTTTTATGTTTATCAAGGTAATAATCTAGAAACTCTTTAATAGGAATCCATATAGGCAAGGAAGTCATCATCTTTCAGTTTTATGTGGGTATCAGTACATTATACTTTCTTGCCTGTCATGGTAGGGTGAGACAGGATGACTATTTCGAGAAGTGGAAATTACAAGAGTTGCTGCTAAACTGGAACATTTGTTTAAACATCTTTATGTATGTATTGTTTTACTGATTTTTAATGCATGAATATAGCAAACATCGATACACATCATTAATTAAATTAGGAAATAGTGAGATGACATAACAGGTAAATGCCAAGTCTCGTGACCTGTGTTCAATGCATGGGATCCACACGGTGGAAAGAGAACTAATTCCTGCAAGTTGTCTTCTTTCCTCTGTATCCGGATTTACTTCATGGCCCCTGCAGCCCACAATGGAATGACAATTACTCTGTGATTTTTCTGTCTGTGATCCCAAGCCTCTATCCTATATAGTATCTCTATTGTTTTTATGTCTTTCTTGCTACATTTCACAGATCAGGGAAAGCATGCAGTCTCTGTGTTAGACTTATTTCACCACAATGGTGAAATCTACTTTCAGCCTCCAAAGAACATCATTTTAATCTTCGTATGACTGAATAGCACTCTGTCAGAACATGGTCCAGGAATGGAGTCACAAGTGAGGAGAATTCTGAGTGCTTGTGAGAAAACTATGAGAAAACAAGACAAGGGTCCTGTCACCCGAGCCTCTTTAAAACATACAGTTGTTCTTGGAATGTGTTTTGGCTTCTCCCAGGTGTAGCAGATAGGAGTAAGTTTACTTCAGATTAGTTATTATTGTTGATTTGATATTTGTTATTCAATTAAATGTTTAAATTATCCTTTTTATTATACCTGCATGGAAAAACATGTTTTTGTAATGTGTGTCCTATTCTTGTGTTTGTATACAGCTTGAACTCATGAGAACTTTATTTAGGTGACCTCTCTTAACTGTTGCATATACACTTTCTGAGGCCCTGAATAAAGTTGACCATTGCATGAGACTTTAGTCTGCATCATTTATCAGCCTCATTCTCCTAGGTCCCACCCTCTGGAGTGGTGACAGATTCCATTGTGTATATACACCATTTTTAAAAATAATTCATTCACTTGTGGGCTCCCAGCCACAAGAATCAGGTATCTTTAATAAATTATTTTTCTGAATGAATCTTTATTTATTTATTTATTTATTTATTAAAGATTTCTGTCTCTTCCCCACCGC
>NW_026068053.1:2845831-2865504 GCF_014885135.2 Alexandromys fortis | reverse complement strand
CTCACTCATATTTGGTTTCTAGCCATAAATAAAGGACATTGAACCTATAATTCGGGTTCTTAGAGAAGCTAAATAAGAAGGAGAACCCAAAGAAAATCATATAGGCATCCTCCTGAATATTAACCTTCATCAGGCGATGAAAGGAGACAGAGACAGAGACCCACATTGGAGCACCGGACTGAAATCTCAAGGTCCAAATCAGGAGCAGAAGGAGAGAGAGCACAAGCAAGGAACTCAGGACCGCGAGGGGTGTACCCATACACTGAATGAATCTTTTGTCTATTAGGAGAAGTAGGGTACTACAGTCACTTACTGTTATGGATTGGGTATATATCCAAGATTAGGGACTTGAGGTAGATTGATTCCCAATTTTTCTGAGGACCACCATGGTCATTTCCAAAATGGCTGTACAAGTTTGCACTCCTACCAGGAATGGAGTAGTATTTCTCTTACTTCACACCCTTTCCAACAAAAGCTGTCCTCAGTATTTTTGATCAAGCTATTCTGACATGTAAGATGATATATCAGAGTTGTTTTGATTTGCATTTCTCTGATGGTTAAGGGCATTAAACCATTTTTCTAAAAGTTCTTTGGCCATTTGATATTTTTCTGTTGAGACATCTCGGTTTAATTCTGTGCCCCATTTTAATTGGATTATTTTGTATTTTGATGTTTAGTTTCTTGAGTTCTTTATACATTTTGGAGATTAATCCTCTGTCAGATGTGTGGTTGGTGAAAATCCTTTTTCATTCTGCATGCTGTTATTTTGTTCTATTGACCATATCCTTTGTCTTACTGAAGCTGTTCAGTTTCAGGAGGTCCCATTTATTGATTGTTGCTCTTAGTGTCTGTGCTATTGGTGTCATATTTAGGAATGGTCATTTGTGCCAAGGAATTCAAGGTTACTTTCCAATTTATTTTCTATCAAGTTCAAAGGAACTGGATGTATGTTGAGGTTTTTGATCCACTTGGACTTGAATTTTGTGCATGGAAATAGATATAAATTTATGTATTACTTTCTACATGTTGACATTCGGTTATGACATCACCATTCGTTGAAGATGAATTCTTTTTCCATTGTACCGTTTTTGTTAATTTGTTAAAAGTCAGGTGTTCATAAGTCTGTGGATTAATATCAGTGTCTTTGATTTGATTTCATTGGCCTACATGTCTTTTCTTATGCTAAAATCATGCTGGCTTTTTTTTTTATTACTATTACTCTACATTAGAGTTTGAAGTCAGAGATGGTGATGTCTCCTGAAGTTTCTTTATTGTACAAAATTAATTGTTTTTAGCTAACCTGGGTTTTTCATTTTTTATATGAAGTTGAGTATTGTTCTTTTGAGGTCTATGAAGAATTGTGCTGGAATTTTGATGGGGATTTCATTGATTTTGTAGATTGCTTTTGGTAAGATAGCCATTTTTGTTATGTTGATCCTACCTATCAAGAACATGGGAGATATTTCCATTTGCTGAAAGCTTTTCCAGTTTTTTTTTTCTTTGGAGACTTAAAGTTCTTGTCATACAGTCTTTCACTTGTTTGTTAGCATTGCCCAAAAGATATTTTATATTTGTGACTACTGTAAAGGGCAATCCTTCTCTGATTTCTTTCTTGTCACCTTTATCATTTGTATATAAGAAGGCTACAGATTTTTTTTTAGTTAATCTTGTGTCCTGCCACTTTACGAAATATGTTTATCTGTTGTAGGAGCACCTTGGCAGAATTTTTGGGTATATATATTGTTACATCATCTGTGAACAGGGACATTTTAACTTCTTCCTTTCTAATTTGTATCTGCTTGATCTCCTTTTGTTGTTTTATTGCTCTAGCTAGAACTTCAAGTACTATATTGAATATTGAGAGAGTGGACAGCCCTTCTCTTGTTCCTGATTTTAATAGAATTGCTTTGAATTTCTCTCCATTTAATTTGATAGTGGTTTGGATTATTATAAATTGCTTTTATTTTGTTTAGGTATGTTCTTTTTATCCCTGATTTCTCTAAGACCTTTATCATGAAAGGATGTTAGATTTTGTTGAAGAATTTCTCAGCACCTAATAAGATATTCATGTATTTTCTTTTTCTTTCAGTTTGTTTATATTGTGTATTATATCAACATATTTCCATATATTGAACCAACACTGCAGTTTTGGTATGAAGCCTATTTGGTCATGGTGAGTGCTTTTTTTGATGTGTTATTGGATTCAGCTTTCCAGTATTTTATTGAGTATTTTTTGCATCAATGTTCATGACGGAGATTGGTTTATAATTCTCTTTTGCAGATGAGTTTTTGTGTGGTTTGGGTATAATAGTAACTGTAGCCTCATGAAAGGAATTTGGCAATGTTTCTATTGTGTGGAACAATTTGAAGAGTATTGGTATTAGCTTTGGTAGAATTCCGGCAGAATTTCATACTGAAGCCATCTGGTCCTCGAGAATTTTTGTTTGGAAGATTTTTAATGACTGCTTCTATTTATTTGTTAGGTGTTACAAATCTATTTAAATTGTTTATCTCATTTTGATTTAATTTTTGTATGTGACACCTATACAGAAAAATTTTCATTTCTTTTAAATTTTCCAATTTTGTAGAAGAATGGTTTCTGAAGTATGACCTGATGATTCTCTGGATTTTCTCAGTGTCTGTTGTTATGTCTTCCATTTCATTTCTGATTTTGTTAATTTGGATAGTCTCTCTCTGCCTTTTGATAGTTTGGAAAATGGTTTGCCTATCTTGTTGGTGTTCTTGAAGAACTAACTCTGTTTCATTGATTCTTTGGATTGTTTTCTTTGTTTCTATTTTATTGATTTTATCTCCCGGTTTGATTATTTCCTGTCATCTACTCCTCTTGGATAAGTTAGCTTTTATTTCTTTTTTTTTCTTGTAGAGGTTGTTGTTAAGTCACTAGAGTGAGACTTCTCCAACTTCTTTATGTAGGCATTTAGTTCTGTGAACTTTCCTCTTAATCTTGGTTTCATAGTGTTCCATAAGTTTTGGTCTGTTTTACATTAATTTTCATTGAATTATAGGAAGTCATTAATTTCTTTCTTTATTTCTTCCTTGACTCAGCATTGATTCAGTTGGGCATTATTAAGTTTTCATAAGTTTGTAGTCTTTCTATAGTTTGTATTGTGATGAGTTTTAACTTTAAGTTATGGTGATCAAATAACATACAGTAGTTATTCCAACTTTCGTGTATCTATTGAGATTTGTTTTGAGGCTGGATATTGTTCAATTTTAGAGAAGGTTCCACAAGGTGCTGAGAAGAAGGTATATTCTTTTGTGTTTGGGTAGAATGATTTATAGATGTCTGCTAAGACATTTGAATTATAACAACTATTATTTTACTTATTTCTTTGTTAATTTTCTGTCTGGCAGACCTGTCCATTGGTGAGGTGAAGTGTTTAAGTCACCCACTACTAGGATGTGGGGTTTGATGTGTGATTTAAATTTTAGTAATGCTTCTTTTATAAATGTTGGTGTCCTTGTGTTGGGAGTATAGATGTTTGGAATTGAGACTTCATCTTGAAGGAATTCTAGTGTGATATATATGAAACATACTTCTTCATCTCTTTTGATTACCTTTAGTATGAAGTCTATTTTGTTGGAGATCAGGATAGCTATACCAGCTTGTTTCTTAGGTCCATTTAATTGGAAAGTCTTTTCCTAACCCTTTACTTGGAGGTAATGTCTGTCTTTGAAGTATTTTTCAAGGTGTTTTTTCTTGATCTAGAAGACGGATGGATCTTGTTTTCATATTTATTTTGTTAGATTGTCATTTTATGGGTGAATTGTATCTATTGATATTAAGGGATATTAATAACCAGTGATTTTGAATTCCTATTTTGTTGTTGTTGTTTTGGATCGTGATGTTGGTAGTGTGTGTGTGTTTCACTTGTTTGGATTTTGCTGCTGTGAGATTATCCTTTTTCTGTGTTTTCATGGATGTAACTGAGCTTTGTGGTTTGGAGTTTTCTTTCTAGTGCTTTCTGTGGGGCTGAATTTGTGGCTAGGTATTGTTTAAATTTGGTTTTGTCATGGAATATCTTGTGTTTTTGATCTATGATGATTGAAAGTTTTGCTGGGTCTAGTAGTCTGGTCTTGCATCCATGGTCTCTTAGTGTCTGCACTACATCTGTCCGGGACCTTCTGGCTTTCAGACTCTCCACTGAGACGTTGGCTGCTATTCTGATGGGTCTGTCTTTATATTCCACTTGGCTTTTTTCCTTTGCAGCTCTTAACATTCCTCCTTGTTTTGCATGTTTAGTGTTGTGATTTTTATGTGGTGAGGCGAGTCTATTTGGTGTTATGTAAGCTTCTTGTATCTTCATGGACATATCCTTTTTTTAGGTTGGGAAAGTTTTCTTCTATGATTTTTTTGAACATATTTTCTGTGCCTTTGACCTGGGATTCTTCCCCTTCTTTTACCCCTTTAGTTTTAGGTTTGGTCTTTTCATGGTGTCCCAGATTTCCTGGATGCTTTGTGTTAAGAATTTGTTGGATTTGACATTTTCTTTGACTGATGTATGTATTTCTTCTATTTATATTCAGTACTTGAGATTCTCTTTTCCATCTCCTATATTCTGTTGGTTATGCTTGCATTTGTAGTTCCTTGTTAGTTTACCCAAATTTTCCATTTCCATAATTTTCTCAGTTTGAGTTTTTTTGTTTTGTTTTTTACTGGTTCCTTCACCTGTTAGATTATTATTTTTTTGTCTTTCTCTAAGAGATTTTTGATTTCTTCCTATCTTTTACTTGTCACTCCTCAATTTCTTTAAGTGAATTTCTCATTTTGTCTTTAAAGTTCTCTATCGTCATTATCATAAAACAATTTTTATTGTCATTTTCTTTTGCTTCATCTGTGTTGGGATGTTTAAGTCTTGCTGTTGTAGAACTACTGGGTTCTGGTGGTGCCATATTGCTCTTGATGGTGTTGCATATGTTCTTATATTTCTCTCTATCCATCTCTTCTTCTAATTGTTTCCAGATGTGCTTGTGTCTCTAGGAGCTGTTCTTCCTCTGATTGGTTTAGGTGTTGCTTGTTTTTCTAGGGGCTACTGCTCATGTAGGGTTTTTTGGCCAGAGGGAGTATGATAAGTTTAGTGGGTTTGGACACTGGAGTGGGTCTTTCTGGTTACAGGGTCCAGTGGGTAGGGATGGAGGCAGAGCAACCTACTAGCGGGACTCTTACCTGTTAACCGACTGCTGGTGGTATGGTGGGAAGGGAAGGGCAGGGAATGTGCTCTGTAGCTTAAGGTCCAGGAATTGGGGCAATATGGCTGTGAGACCCATCACTCTTCCTCTGATTGGTTCAGGTGGTACTTGTGTCTCTAGGGGATTGTTTTCTTGAGTGGGATACTTTTGCAGGGGAAGGATGATGTGTGTAGTGGGTTTGAGTGGGTATTGTAGGTTACCGTGGAGTATGCTTTCTTAATCTACTCAGCAAGAATTAACCTATTGGAGAACTGAGAAGATGAATACTGATCTTTACAATGTTAATTCTTGTTGTTTTGGCTGTTTATATTGATCAGTTCTTTCCAATACCCTTCTGTGTATCTTCTGATGATATTCAGAAAACAGCAGGTGTATATTTGCTGAGTAGGTTGATTTTTCTCTTCTATGTGCATGATTAATTTAAAATATCCTCTGCAATGTTAGATTTGTAGCTGCAAACTGTATCTTATGCTTCTTTTAAGAAGGTTTTATTTCTCATTGAATCCTTGAAGACAATTTTACTGTATATAATATTACTTATTGAATGTTACTTTTTTTCTGGGCTTTAAAGGCAACCTTCTGCAATCTTCTCCCACTACAGTTCCTGTTGAAAAGTAGTCTGCTTTTATTTTAATATGCATGCATTTATAAGTGATTGCAATTCTCTCTTGGAGCTTTCAATATATGTTCTTTGTTCTAGATGGTTAACATTTCAAATGAATTATAATATAGAGGGATATTTATTTCTGATCACATTTTTTAGGGTTGTAACCCCTCTTGTGTTTGGATAGACTTTCATGTCGTTCCAACATTTGGAGTTTTTTTTTTTTTTCCTGCAATAGTTTTACTTAATAGGTTTCTATACCTTTAACCTACAGCTTAGCTCTTTTTTATACCTTATTTATAGGTAGGTGTTTTAGTTAAAGTCTTAAATATTCTGATCATAATTTCCCCTTTCCTTCATTACTATCTGAATCTTCTATTTAATCAGTTTTTTTTCAAGCTCTAAAATTATTTTCAACTTGACTAGAAAAATTTTGCAATTTTTTGACTTATTGGAATTTATATTTCCAAGATTTCTGACTATTTTCAAGCTTTCTTTACTGATATTTCAATTAAAATCTCTTATTGTTTTCCTTAATCCATCCATTTTTGTTTGTTACTCATTGACCTTTCAAAATATGTTTTTCTAATTTCTTTGCCCAATGTTTTATCCATTTCATTCCTTTTTAATAAGTTTCCAGATAATTATAAACCTTAGATGATTGTGTTGCTGTGCATCTTTATTATTCTCGTGTTTCTATGTTAAGATTTATATATCTGTAGTAATCTTTTGTGATGCGTTTTTAACTTCTATGTGAGGGTTTTTCAAGAAATAACCTTTTTCATCAAGTTATATCATGGTGCCATTAATTACTTGATTATTATAAAATATTGAGCATATTTCTCATATTTTCTGGCATACTTTCTTTCTTTCTTCTTTAGTGGTGAATATTATATTTGGAAACAATGTGCACTCCATATGAACATATAATTATTCAGCATTTACTAACTCTCACACATTCAGCATCTAACTTATCCTTTCTGGAGCATGCTCATTTACTCTGAGTTTTGTAATTTTTCATAGTCTTTGAATTAAAGTAGTCACTGAAATTTGAATCAGTGTGAATAGTCTACTCAGATTCCAGTCCAGCTAAGGTCAACTGGTCTTTCTGTTCTGAACTTGTATCTGTGATATGTGTTCATACTATTTATCTCTGTCTAGTTTTCAGTTACTCTTCTCATCTGCCATAACCATTTGTTTCCATTGGCTCTCCTACTCAGTTACTAAGGCTCCGTTTATTTAGTGCTAAGCTTAAAGAAGATCCTTCCATCATCCACTTTGCTAGGAAAGTGTTTTCTGAATATTTCAATTACAAATCACTGAGAATTGGCAAGATGATACTTGGTTCTGGTCTGCGAAGTCGGCCTATATCTATTCTGGAACATTTCATTGCTGTTGTGAAATTTCCTAGTTATATTTGTTTCTGGCCTAAATGGTAGCTGTTACCTGGACCTGTATTCTAGTGTCATCTAACATTTTACTAAGTCTCGCTTGCATGGACAACAAATTTATTTGAACAAATAACTTTTTTGACAAACTATGATACATTTTTCTGTTTTTATATGTTTTAGATTTATTTATTTTATGTGTATGAGTATTTTATAAGCATGCATCTATGTACACAAGGTGCATAAATAGGTAAGAAAGGGATATTTGATTCCTTTGAATAGGATTTAGTGTATGGCTGTGAGCCATACATGAGGCCACCATGGAGGTTCTGGGGACTGAATGTAGGTCCTTTGAAAGCGCAAAAAGTGCTCTTAAAAACAGGGCCATTTCTACCATTCTTTTAGATTTTTAAAAACAAAATCTTACCTTGTAACCCAGGCCAACCTAAAAATTATTATGTAACCCAGGATAGATGGAAAGTCTTGGCAATACCCCTCTGTCAGCACCTCAAATGTGATTATAGACTTGTGGCATAATACCAAGCAGTGAAGTTAAATTAGACAGCAGCATGACAATATTCAAATTTAACTGTCTACATCTCAATTGCGATAATTTCCTTTCTGTTTTTAATATATGTACATGAATAATAAATATGAGTGGTTTTCTGTTTACTTTTTGATTTTATAATACTGGATTAGAATAATTTTTGGCTTTTGAAAAGTCACTTTTTCAGAATGAGGTCACACACAGCCATTCACCTGATGATAAAGCTCTAGGGTATACATTCACTTATATGTGGATGTTAGCCGTTATATCTTTGGTAAGCAAACTGCAATCCATACAACCACAGAAGTAAAGTACAAATAAAGGAATTAGGGGAGAATGGATATCCTTAGGGAGGGGAAATAGAATAGATATGTATGGGTAGACAAGGAGAGGAACTGGAGTAAAAGGGAGAGGGAAAGGGAAGAAGAAAATAAATGAAATATAGATAAGGGCTGCTAAAACTAAGGGACACTTAAGAGTATGGATGGAAAACTAAATCAATAGAAGTTATCTAAAATATATACATACATAAGATGAATTTAAATGAAATTGCCAAGTAGTAGAAAAGATAGAGTCCCAGTTGAACATTTTTGTCACCAAATGAAGAGTTCAGTACCAGGAATAGGTTATATTTAATTGAGCTTTGGACAAAGGGTTCAATGTGAATTCTCAAAACAATTCAGGCTGACTTTAAGAGAATTGATGGCTCTAAACAAAGTGATGATAAGGCTCTATTGGTGAAGAGAATGCCTACATAACTCATTGAAAATGGAAAAGTAGAGCCGATACTGCCCTAAAACTGGAGGAAATAATGTTCATGGTACTGGAAGTTACTCTGCAGTCTACCAAAGGAAAAAGGTAAATGTTGACATATCTACAAATTCTTTGATCTGTAGTCATGGCCTGCCTACAAGGTGCACTAGTGTAATAGTGGCACAAAGCTTGTGGAATTAATCATCCAATTTCTGATTTGACTGAAGGCCTACTCCACAAGCTGGAATCCAAACACATCTAGAACCAGTGATCAAGAACCTGAGACTAGACAGGCCAGAAACCTAAGAGAAAAATCAAATATTACCATTGTGCTTAAGGAACAATAATAAAATGACTTCTAAAGACATTCTGATATACTCAAACACCAGTGCCTTGTTTAGCCATTGTCTGAGACACTTCCTCTTACAGAAGATGGGAACAAATAAAAAGACTAAAAGTCAGACAATGTGCAAAGAGTGAGAAAATTTGATATATGCAGCCCTAAATAGGATTGGTGTAGGAGTTCTTTCTGTTTATGTGTTACTTTCATTGGTTGAATAAAGAAACTGCCTTTAGATAGGGCAAAACTTAGGTAGGTGAGAAGACAGAACTGAATGCTGGGAAGGACAGAGTGGCAGCTGTCATGAATCTCCTGCCTGAGACAGATGCTGGTTAGAAACTTGCCGGTAAGCCACAGTCACGTGGCAATAAACAGATGAATAGAAATGGGTTAAATTAAGATGTAAGAATTAGCCAATAAGGAGTTAGAGCTAATGAGCCAGGTAGTGTTTAAATGAATACAGTTTCTGTGTGATTAATTTGGGTGTAAGCTAGCCGGGTGGCTGGGATGACAAGCAGCCCGCTCGTCCTGCTACATGGGATGTCTCCATTAAATCACTCTGTTGAAGGCTCAGAAAACTATGTGAAAGAGGAGATGGAAAAATGTAAGAGCCAGAGACTATAGATAACACCAAGAAATCAAAGTCATCCCACAGCAGGACTAATGCATATATGAATCCAGAGACCTTGGTAGCATGCATAGGTCCTGCATGGGTCTCTATAAGATGGTGTCCTAGAGGTGAGAAAAGAAGTGGACACATGTCCCCATCCCTAGCTCAGAAACTATCTCCAATTGATGAACACTTGACAATGAAAAATTATTTTCTGTAAGAGAGTTTCACTAGGTAAACAAATTACTTTTAAGGGTCGTGTCTAAGCCCAGCAGTCAATGGACAACACAAAATGATCTCAGTGGAATCTATGGAGATTCTTTGTCTCAATGTTGTATCAGGGTATATTTTTTTAACATTACCAGTCTTTTGTGTATGTGTATATTATGGTATAATATATATTTTATGGGATATCTCTGTGTGTGAACCTGTGTCTCTGCATCTATATATATTACCCATCTTTATCTTTAGCTGTTTTTCTTCTGTTTCTTTGTTTTGTGCTATTTTGACATGATTGTTTTGTTTTATCTCATTTTATTTTTATTTTTATTTATTTTTTTTTTTGAGACAGGGTTTCTCTGTAGCTTTGGAGCCTGTCCTGGCACTAGCTCTTGTAGACCAGGCTGGCCTCAAACTCACAGAGATCCGCCTGGCTCTGCCTCCCAAGTGCTGGGATTAAAGGTGTGCGCCACCACCGCCCAGCGTTTTATCTCATTTTATCTTGCTGTTATTTCTTAGATGCCTGAATTCTTTTGTTTAGTGAGTGTCAGGTTCTTGCATCATTTGAGTCCAGATTTCCTTCAGTGATGAACAGCAATGCTGAAGTGTAAACCTAATAAACATTTTCCTACCCAACTTGCTTTTCAGCTGTGGCATTTTGTCACAGCAATAGAAATCCTAACTAAGACAATTCAATTCCAGGTCTAAAGATATATACTATATAATTATTGTGATAAAATCAATATGGTACCAAACAAAAACAGACATGTAGATCAATGGAAGAAAACATAAGATTCAGACATGATTTCACAAACTACAGTCATCTGATAATTGACAAAGACGCAACATCATTGAAGAAAAGTCAACGTCTTTTGTAAATGGTTCTGTGAAATCTGTATGTCCATATGTAGAAGAAAAAATAGACCCGCATCTATCACTGCACAAAAATTAATTCCAAATAGACCAATGGTCTCAATGTGAAAACTAAAAGTGCTAGGAGAAACCAAAGGCAACACCTGTTCAAAACAGAGTTGCAGGAAAGGTCTTTCTGAACAGGATGCCATTTATTCAGGAATTAAAGGCAGTAGTTCAATTGTGGGACATCATAGAACTAAAACCTTGCCAAGAATGGTATCGCTTACTTTTAATCTCAACATGCAAGAGGCAGAGGAGGGTGGATGTAATTTCAAGGTTAGCCTGGCCTACAAGGTGAACTACAGGCCTTTCCATAACGTTAGACCCTGTTTCCATAAAAATAATATTAAACAACAAACAAGCTAACAAAGTTAAAAGCACTGTACAGCAAAGGAAAGAATAAAATGAATAGAAATTAAACCTACAGGAGATGGATTTCCAGTTACTTCTGTGATAGCTGATCGATAACCATCATATACAAAGAATTAAAATTCAGTGTATCTAGCAAATACATGACACAATTTCAAAATAGGCTGAGATGTGAAACATCTTTCCTATGTGGATTTGAAATTAATTTGAAGTATTTCACTGAAAAGTTTTACATTTGTATCCATTATGGAGATGGGTCACTAATTTTCTTTTTGTTGCCTGGTTTTGGTATCAGGCTAATACTGGGTTAATAAAGAAGATTTCGTAATGTTCCCTTCCTTTCTGTTTGGTTGTCCAGTTTGACAAGCACTGCGTAGGTGCTTTTCAATTTTCTTAGAGGATTCAGTAGTGACTCCATCTGGGCCTGGCATCTTTTTAATGGAGATAATGTTTATTATTACTTTGAAATACTTGCTTTTATAGACTTACAGAAACTATTTATATCCACTTAGTTTCATTTTAGTAGGTTTCAAATTTGTAGAGATTTTTCATTTCCTATATTTATGAATTTATTGTAATAGATTTCCACATAGTCTCTAAAGATCATTTGAGATCCACCAATGTCTAATGTGATATAACCTCTATACTTTTCTAAGTTAGGGTTTTTATTGCTGTGATGAAGCACCATGATCAAAGAGAAAGTTAGAGAAGAAAGAATTTATTGGACTTACACTTCCATATCACTGATGGAAACCAAGACAGGAGCTAAATTAGGGTAGGAACCTGGAGACAAGAACTCATGAAGAGGCCATGGTGCAGAGCTGCTTGCTGGCTTTTTTCTCATGACTTGTTCAGACTGCTTTCTTATAGAAACCAGGACCACCGGATGGAATCACCCACAATGGACTGGGCCTTCCCCCATCAAAAACTAATTAAGAAAATGCCTTACAACCAGATTTTATGGGGAATTTTCTCAGCTTAGATTCCCTACCTTCCAGGTAGGGAACTGTACCTGGATGTTTGTCTATCAAGTTGATATAAGACTAGTCAGCACATTCATCTTTGTTAAAAGAATGAATTATTTGATTAATTGATTCTTTGTTTTGTACTTTCATTTTTGTTTCATTAGATTCTTCTCTGATTGTTATTATTATTTCATTATTGCCCCTTCTTCTGCTTGTGCCTGTGTCACTTATGGCTTTTGTTTCTTGGTCTCATTAAATTACCTGTTACTGCTGGGCGCTGGGTGGCACATGCCTTTAATCCAGTCCTTGAGTGGCAGAGGCAGGAGGATCTCTGGGAGTTGGAGGTCAGCCTGCTCTACAAGAGATAGTATAGCTAGGGCTGTGACACAGAGAAACCCTATCTCAAAAATACAAAAGAAAAAAAAAATTACCGAGAGTGCAGGGCACACTTTCCAAACTCTGAATCTTGAATCTGACACTATACTTGAGTTTCCTTTCACTGGTCTGACTTTACTTCTTTTTGAGGTCTGAAACTTTTAGAACATGTTTTCTCTCACATGTTTTCCAAAAGTTCCTTTCTTTGCTACTGACATTATTTCTTAGTGTCTCCCAACTCCTAACATGGCTCTTCTGTACCTCTCTCCAGGAGATCCCAGTACTCTGTCTGAGGTGTCCTCTGCCATCTTCTTCGGACAAATACACTGTCTCCTCTATCTGAACAAGGCCTCTCTTTATCTTTCTTCTCAATACCCCTTTGCTGCCGCGGATAGAGCCTGGTTAGCTACAGGGCACTGTTCCACAGCAAACTCACACAGATCCAGGCATCTACCAGTTCAAAGCAATGGAACCAGACCCAAAATAAAATTCCTCCTTTATTTTGTTTTTAATCATGTGTATTTAAAACTGATGAACATGGTATTTCCAAAAATAACTGCCCTGGCATTCAAAGTTATTACTGCAAATCCCCAGACCTCCTGTGTTCCTGGACTTCTTTATGTTTGCAAACTTTTGTATTTAGAGTCCTTATGACTTATCTGTATAAGAAGAAACAGTATGCGGTCTCCATTTATCTTGCCACTATTTATATTTCTGTCTCTTCTGTGTTAACACTCAATATGTTTTGGTTCACATGCATTTCATGTGTCTGAAGGAGTGTTGGGTTTCCAAAAAATAAAAGAACAGACATCACTGTTTGGGTGCCAGTCTGTGTGCCCTTCAGATTATGATGCTTTCTGAGTTTGGATATAATTTAATATCAGCATACGTTTTATACATGAGATTAATAAGATGTTATTATTTCAAAATTGTTATAGGAGGGCCACTAGTTAGTTACTAGCTGCTCAGCCCTGAAATAATCACTCAGAAACTATATTATTTGTAATACTGTTTGTTCGATATCTTAAGCATATTTCTAGCTAACGCATACATCTTTATTTAACCCATTTCTATTAATCTGTGTATTGCCATGTGGCTGTGGTTTACCGGGTAAAGTTCCCATGTCTGTCTCTGGTGGGACTACATGGCTTCTCTCTGACTCTGCCTCCTTTCTCCCAGCATTCAGTTTAGTTTTTCCCATCTAGCTATATTCTGCTATGCTATAGGTCCAAAGCACTTTCTTTATTTGTTAATGGTAATCACAGCATACAGAGAAGAATCCCACAGCACAAAATTCTATCAATTTTTTTATAAGATGAAAATTGTTGGATTTTTCTATATTTCTCAAAATTTGTGAATGTTAGTCAAAGAATATATATCTTAATGTTATATTTGAATTGGAAATATATATCATTGAAATGAATAAGAAAGAACTATGCTATTTTAGGTGTGAACCTGAGAAATTATATCTATTTTTAAAAGTTATCTCACAGTAAACTTTGGATAACAGTTCTGGAATAGTTAGCAAAGAACAAAATCTGCTTTGTAAAATGCAATTTTCAAATAATTTAAAATACATTCTTAAAATTTTGTAGCAAATTTGCCCAGTATCTATTAGGTTTTCAGCAGCAAGCATTAATTACCTGAGATTGATATATCCCATAAAAAGTTTAGAATTTAAATGATGAAATTTTCCAGAATCCCCAAAGGAAAAAAGAAGCATTATTTTCATGAGCTTTGAGGTACAAGGTTTAGCTGTGTCTATTTCTTTATTCTCTCTGGAAATTATATTTCTCATTGGAGTTTCATATCATTACAATTTCTAGAAAATTATTAATTTTTGTGAATTAGCGTCTCTCAAACTAAGGACCCTAATTGGGAAGAGGAGAGTCATTTTTAATTCCATTTGATCTGTTATTATCTATCATTTTCCAATAAACTTAGAACTACTGTATTTGTCACATACACACATTAAGTTATCACACAGTGAGAACATTCCTGCTGTGTATTCTCATTAATTACATCTAAATCCATGCATGTATAAATGCTATTGAATTAGTGTTTTTTTTAAAAAAAAAACCATGGTATTAAGATGCCATTGGAATAGTTTTTTCAGTTCTAGAAGAAGAAATTGAAGAAGCAATCCTATAGCTGACATCTGTTTTTTTTTTTTTTTTTTTGCCTCTTAAATTTTTTTTTCTACCCCCTTTTCCATGATGTCTCCTGAGTCTCCAGTGCAGGGTTGCTATCTAGATGTATCAATTAGGGCTGATACTACATGATCACTTCCTGTCTTCTGAGAAAGGAGGAATCAGTGTTCCCTAGGAAGAGTTTTAGTAGCAAGTGTTCAGCTCTGAAGTAGTATATGCTTAAGTAACATGTGAAGAGAGAAGATTATATTTCTGTAGTTAGGAACATACACACATGTCTATACATACATATACTTGACTTGGAAAGAGAAATAGGGAAATTATGCATTTATATTTTCATTTCAAAAATAAGAACATAAAACTTTCAAGGGAAAATGAATACTATATTGCATCTCAGACTAAGTTTCCACGGACTCATTTTTGTTAACACCTGGTTTAACCATATTGTTTGGTTAGATTCTACTTCTTGGCTTCTCCATTTTACATAAAATCATTCAGTAGGCTAACTTTAGTTTACTACTTTGTATTAGCCGATAACATTTTAAGTAAGCATAATTTTTGCTACACATGTTTTCAAAAATTTTAACTTTTATTCACAAACGCAGGTTAATCATGAACTCTTAAAAAAGAAATTTGATACTCATAAAATTCAAACAGAATACTTAACAGTAATATGTTCTTGCTTGAGAATCAACTCAGAGATAAAAACAAATATTATGTATCTAAAACTGAGAATACACCATATAGACTGAAAATGGGGTCAGGTTAAGCATTTTAAAATTTGTGAACTTTATTTCAGGTGAGTATGTAGTATGAGGAAAAACCATTAGTTTCCATTTTAAAAGTGGTTTAGAGATTTGAAAATGAATTTAATAGGGAGCTGATTTTATTCAATAAATTTCTAAGAAGTTCCTTTGTCACAAGCCAAGGAGGAACATACCTTTATGAGTTGTCCTGCTGCGGTGATGTGAGACAACCTCAGGTGCTAACTGTTGCCTGAAGACTCCACACGGCTGCTGTGCTTCCTCACATCCTCCTGGTCACTAGTGATTCTCATATGCCCTGAGATCATGAATTTATTGTTCTCTAATATCCACCTTCCTGTTATGGTGGAATTTATAAATTCTGTAAAATGTATTAAATCTCAGATCCTCCAAGTGGTGCTTAAACCAACTGTTCTGCGATGAAATGCTGGTTCTGGTATATCAGCATCTGGATTCTGTATAGAGCAATGCTAAAGCCAAGAGAAATTTACTTTTTATTAATTATATATGTTTCCTTCATATGCTTCATAATTTGGTATGCTATCTTTTACTGAGAACAATTAGAAAAACATACATACTCACACAACATAGTGCTTCATGACTATCTAGAGTCACACAATTTAATAATCTTAAGTTTTTCTGAGTTTTATTTTATTAGGTGGTTATGTATTAAATGTTTATAATTAACTATCTTTAGCATATTATTTGTGATTTAAAAATTAAATCATGTTTAACACATCAGATTCCTACGTTTGTCTGATGATTGTAGTATATTTACAACTGCTTATTTTTTAGAGGAATAATGAAGTATACAAGAAAGTTGCTAATTGTCTCTAAACTCAACCTGTTGAATGATTAACTACTGTGGCCATAAAATGTTCCATAAAAGTATAGAAACATATAAAAACTAGTAGAAATTCTTGTTACTTTATGAAGACAGGATTATATCTCAATAATATGAAATGTACTAGGTTTATTAAAAATTAGAGCCTGGCTGCCAGATAGTCTAATGATAGTGGCTAGTTCTCATAAATGTATACCATCATTTGAATCTCTTTTATTCACACCCATCTACAAGTCAAATGTTGATTGTTACTCATTAACTCTCTGATGATCTCACTAAATATTTATCAATAACCATGAATTTTATAGGTTAAGCACTAGATGAGACTTGAGAACAGGTGGTGTCGGAAGTCTTCCTATATATGTGTTGCTCTTATTGGTTAAAATAAAGTAACTGCCTTAGCCTGTGATAGGATAAAGAAGAGTTATGTGGGGAAAACTAAACTGAATGCTGGGAGAAAGAAGGCAAAGTCAGGAGAAGCCTTGTAACTCCACCAGAGACATACACTGGACAGAATCTTGCCGATAAGCCACAGCCACATGACAATACACAGATTAATAGAAGTGGGTTAAATTGAAATGTAAGAGCTAACCACTGAGAAGCTATAACTAAAAGGAAAAGCAACTATTTAATTAATACAGATTCTGTGTGGTTATTTCAGGGCTAAACAGCCATGAACAAACAAGCAACCTTCTACAACAAATAAGTGCTCCAACATGGTTGGTTATATACACATAAAACCTATAAAGCTTAAAAAGGAATTCTAGTGACATGGTTGAACATCTTTTGGATATATACCCAAAAGTGGTATTAATGATTCTTGAGGAATGTTACTTCCTAATTTTCTGAGAAATCGCCACACTGACATCTAAAGGGGCTGTACCAGCTTGCACTCTGCCCAGCAATGCAGAAATGTTCCCTTTACCCCAAAACCTCTCCAGCATAAGCTGTCATCAATGCTTTTGATCTTGGCTATTCTTACAGGTATAACATGGAATCTCAGACTTACTTTGATTTGCATTTCTCTGATGACTAAGGATATCGAACATTCCCTTAAGTGTCTTTCAGCCATTCTATATTCCTCTGTTGAAAATTCTTTTTTTAGGTCTGTACTCCATTTTTTATTGGATTATTTGTTCTTTTGATAACCACTTTCTTGAGTTCTTTGTATATTTTGGAATTCAGCCCTTTGTTCAATGTAGGATTGGTGAAGATCTTTTCCCATTCTGTAGGCTGTTGTTTTGTCTCATTGGCCATATTCTTTGCTTTACAGAAGCTTTTCAGTTTCAGAATGTCCCATTGATTGTTTCTTTCAGTGTCTGTGCTACAGGGGTTATATTTAGGAAGTGATCTCCTGTGCCAATGCATTCAAGTATATTTCCCACCTTCTTTTCTAAGAGATTCAGTGTTATTGGCTTTATGTTGAGGTCTCTGATCCATTTGGACTTGAGTTTTTTGCACAGTGATAGATATGAATTTTCATTCTTCTACATGTTGATATTCAGTTATGCCAGCACCATTTGTTAAATATACATTCTTTTTTCCATTTGATATATCTTTTGCTTCTTTGTCAAAAATCAGGTGCTCAAAAGTGGCTCTTCAATTCAGTTCCATTGGTTCTCCTGTCTGTTTTTATGCCAATACCAGGCTATTTTCAGTACCATAGCTCAATAGTAGATTTTGAAGTCTTGTGTCACAAGGACATGTGCTCAACTATATTCATAGCATCATTGTTTGTCATAGCTAGAACCTGGAAACAACCTAAATGCCCCTTGAAAAAGAATGGATAAGAAAAGTGTGGTACATTTACACAATGGAGTATTGACCAGCAGAAAAAAAAATGGTGACATCTTGAAATGTGTAGGCAAATGGATGGAGCTAGAAAACATCATTTTGAGTCAGGTAACCCAGACCCAGAAAGACAATTTTCAGATGTACTCTTTCACAAGTGGTTTTTAAACATAAAGCAAAGAAAACCAGCCTAGAACTCACAATCCCAGAGAACCTAGACAACAATGAGGACTCTAAGGGAGACATACATGAATCTTATCAACATGTGAAATAGACAAAGACAAGATCTCTTGAGTAAATTGGGAGCACGGGGACTTTGGGAGAGGGTTGAAGGTGAGGGAAGTGGCAGGAATGGAGCAGAGAAAAATGTAGAGCTCAATAAAAATTTATCTATCATCTATCTATCTATCTATCTATCTATCTATCTATCTATCATCTATCTATCTATCATCTATCTATCATCTAATCAATTAAAGTTGGCTTTGGAGTTTGAGGATGGCTTTCTTCTTTTCTAAAGCCATATAAGCTTGTTAAAGAAAATTCCAAAATTTCTCTTGTCAGAAAGTCACCTGGTGTAGACTAGAAGAAAATAAAACTTATGGATCTATTCTTTGCCATAAAAAAAGGAATTCCACACACACACACACACACACACACACACACACACACACACATTGTAAAACAGCTTCTTGCTCTATTTCCTGGCAGCATGCACCTCCTTTATGAAAGGACTTCCTGATTCAGCGGCAGTAGCAAAAAATAAATAGATGAAATAAAAATAAATAAATAAATAAATAAATAAACCCACTTGGTTTCAAATTTGCAGTTTTCTGGTGCCCTAGCACGAGTGGCTCTGACTCTTTCTGTAGGTCCAGCTCAGAGCATTTAAATGGTGTTTGTGAGCAGAGTGCTACAACTTGCTTAATGACAACATAGACCTGCTGTGTGCTTAACAATGGGGCTGTGAGCATGGCTCTCAGTGGTAGCATATCTCTGCCATGTTGGGCTGGGTGGAGCAAGCAAGCAGGGCTGTGTTGGACCTATAAACACCCACTAGCATTTTAAGGAGCAGTTCTGGTTATAAAATAGTTACAGATACACAATAAAGACAGATTCAGATAAAAAAAAAAATATAAATGAGTCACTGTGTTGGATAAATGTACGTAGGCTTGGAGGTAGAAGAAAAAGCGTAGAGAGAGTTATAAAAGTAAATGGGTTTTTAAAAATAGAACAAAGTCTTTAAAGAGACAGGATACAGTCATAGATTAAAGGAGTAAAGATAATAAAATAAATATTAAAAAATAAAAAGTAAGAACAAATAAGTCATGGAAAGATAGAATATACACAGGTAATCTGGTTTATATATATTATTGTGTTTTCTCTACATCTTTTTGACTGTGGAGGAGCTAAGTACAGAGAGACATTTCATTGTTTAGGCTGCTAAGCTAAACCAACATATATATTTTAAAAGGATCTTTATTCCAAAATTTGGGTCTAATTATTTGTTGCTTTGGAAAAGAGGTTCTGCTTTGTTTCCTCAGAAGATGAGAACCTGTAGATTAATTTCAGGCTAATATGGTTTGATGGACCAAGATCTCCCAAAAGGTCACTGTGAACATGCCTCCCCTAATACTTCACCCAACGAAAAGCAGAAAGCAGTTTGGAGAGAACTACACCCAAATTTTCAAATATTGTTTATGAATGTTTGCTTATATGTAAAGGGGAATATGATATGGAGATAAATATTTTTCACTGATATGGATCTTGGTCTAGGGATACAAATTTTAGGTCAATATATATATATATATATATATATATAATTTCTGCT
>NW_026068053.1:2842606-2845747 GCF_014885135.2 Alexandromys fortis | reverse complement strand
ATATATTTCAGTTAGATAATCTTCAAACCTTTCAAAAACCTATGGACTATGGCATTTAAAATGTTTTAAGAGTTTATGATTTTTCATGACAATGATACACATCTTCTCCTGGCAGCACCAATTTACTTCAAGAGGAAAATTGGCATTAAAGAGGCTTCTTATGGAGCTTGCTAACCATTTGGGCAAGAAACTGTTCTTGCCTGGATTGCTTGATGCTATGCTGTATGAACTGGACATGCAAGATCCACAGGAAAATGACTTCTGAACTTGTCTAAAGGTAAGATGATTCTTCGGGGTTCCTGCTTTATGAAAGTGTCTGCTAGACATTTGGCAGAACAAAGAAAAATGTGACTGACATACTGCCAATATAGGCAGAATTGTCTTTGTAATTTCCTACTTCGTGGAAAAGTCTGTTTGATACTATGGTTTTGGAGGGAGGTCTCCTGTTCATTTTCCACTATTTCCATTATTTCAGCCCAGAATCCTGAAATAATCACAGAGAAACTATATTATTTCAGTTGATCCTTATTGGCTAACTCTTAGATTTTAATTTAACCCATATCCATTAATCTGTGCATTACCACAAGATCATGACCTACTAGCACTCTTTCAACATCTCTGTCCCTAGCAGCAACTCCATGGTGTCTCCCTCACTCTTTCTCCTTTCTGCAGCATTCAGTTTAGCTTTCCCCTCCTACACAGTTTATTCACCAGTGGCATTCATATCATACAGAGGAATTCCACATCACTATAAGCCTGTAGACTGAAGATGGATACTTTCATGATAAGAACTTTCGGTGACTTGCCAGGTAGTGAAATGTCTCTGTCAATTCTAGAATTTTGGAAGCTGCTTACAATGCACTTCCTGTTTACTGAGGCAATTATATCCTTTTGGAGTCTTTGATGGATTTGAAGAATAATTATAATTATAGTTTTCCTTAGTTATGACAAGAGATAAAGTAGATATAAATATTGTAACTATTATTCTTGTTTGGTAACTGTTTTGTTATATGTAATTTTGCTATGTTAAAATTAAAACCTTCCTTTTATTTAAACAGAAAAGGGAAAATGCTGTAGAAAGTCCTTTTGTATATGTGTTGCTTTTATTGGTAAATGAATAAAGTAAATGCCTTGGCCTGAGAGGATAGAGTAGAGCTAGCCAGGGAAAATTAAACTAAATGCTGGGAGAAAGAAGGTGGAGTCAGGAGAAGCCATGTAGCCCCACCAGTATCAGATACTGGATGAAACCTTGCCGGTAAGCCAGCGCCATGTGGCAATACACTGATTAATAGAAATGGGTTAAATTAAGATGTAAGAGCTAGCCAGTAAGAAGTTAGAACTAATAGGCCAAGTAGTTTTTTTAATTAATAGAGTTTCTGAGTGGTTATTTTGGGGCTGAGCAGATGGGAACAAACAAGTAGTCTCCTACACAAATAGAAAAAAGGCAGAACTTTACCTAGTAAGGAGTTTATAAATACAGGACCTAGTACATGCTGGATGAGCAGATATTGAAGCAGAATCTACAACAACTAATTTACTAACCCAGCATAATCCCTAACAACAGTATAAACATTTGTCTGTATACCCACAGTTAAGTACAATCCCCATCCTTCATCATCAAGTGAACTTCTCTTTGCAACAGACACAAATCATTACTGACCAGATCAATCAAATACAGAGTTGTTCAGTACATTCCCAACAGACACATATATAAAACATTTCTGAATCAAAGGCTTAAGGAACATTTGTGGAAAATGGGGATGAAAGATTGTAAGAGCCAGAAGATCAGGAAATATTTGGTGAGATTGTGTCTCCTAAGGTTGTCAGAAGCTGCACCCATAATGTCTCACCAATATAACTATCTAAATATGAGTTGAACAAGGATTACACCAATAAACATTCCATGAACTCTCAAAGAACTACAGGCAACTATAGAATGCTAAGGATGAAATAAGCAGTATATTTAAGTAAGAAGACACCAATTATTTTTCCAAATGGTCACCCTTGAAATCGAAATAGAAGTAACATCATATAGACTAAACAGGTTGTATTTAAAAGTATATATGTGCATACATACACATTTGTGAATTTAATAACGAAAAAATAGGTCATTAATTTTGAAAGAGAGTAAAGAAAAAAAGGGCCTTTGAGATATGTGTGATGTTTTAACCTAGAAAGCAGGTTTAAGTCTTGACTAAATCCAAAATTATCAAGATTCTTGTATCTACCCTTACCACATTGCTTCTCTGTAACCAACTAATATGCGGATATTACCTATAGACACTGGTATGGTGTGAAAAGTGCTATCTGTGAGAAAGTAACAATGTTGCCACAGACAATTATAATGACTAACTGACATGGGATGGGAGAAATTTTTATCAGAATGTTAAACTTTAGAATTCAATTTGGGGAACCTGTACAGAACCACTGAGTAATGTAATCACTTGTTTGTCCTCCACTGAACTTTAAAATTTGCAATTTATTCCTTTTATATTTTACCAATTATTCCCTTACAGTGACTTTGCATTTGCTAATATAAAATGAAAATATTGTTATTTCATTTTTATTGTTAAAATTGTACAGTTGTAATTAAATTATCATATAAATGAAAAAAAGTATAGCACTGTTAGCTACTTTATCAGACTGCAGAGAACACAGCTTGGGGGAGCATTTCCTTTTTCTGTTAATTTAGCCTACAATTTTTTTTTCACTGATGCTGTTTATTTTCTTTAAAATTTTTTTTTTCATTTTACAAATCAATCCCAGTTCCCACTCCCTTCCCTCTTCATGCCCCCTTCCCTCATCTACTCCTCAGAGGGTAAGGCACATTGCTTTGAGGAAGGACCAAGACCCACCCTACTGTACCTAGGCTGAGCAAGGTATCCATCAAAAGAGAATGGCTATAGGATAGGGTCACTTCAGGTTCTCTGTCCTCAGCTGCTCCAGGAACTAACTGGGGACATTGCCCTGGGCACCTGGGAGCACCAAATCTCTTGCCAACCCTAAGATGGCTCCCTTAATTAAGATGTGTGCTTCCCTGCTCCCCTATCCGACCTTCCTTTATCCCAAACATCCCGTTTCCCAAGTTCCCCCAACCTCCCCTTCTCACTTTTCTCTCCCCATCTCCCCTTACCTCCCTCC
>NW_026068053.1:2832499-2841399 GCF_014885135.2 Alexandromys fortis | reverse complement strand
AAAAAAAAAGAGAATGGGTTCCAAAAAGCAAATACAAGCACTAGAGATAAATGCTGATCCCACTGCCAGTAGCCCCACAGTTTGCTCCAGTCATACAACTGTCATTCACATTCTGAGGGCCTAGTTTGGTCCCATGCTGATTCCTTTGTTGTCCAGCTGAAGTTGGTGAGCTCCCATTAGCTGAGGTAGGCTGTCTCCATGGGTGTCACCATCATGGTCTTTACTTCTTTCCTCATATTCTAACTCCTCCCACTCATCCAGTAGACTTTGCGAGATCAGCCTAATGCTCCCCTCTGGCTCTCTGCCTCTGCTTCCATCAGTTGCTGGATGAAGGCTCTGTGGTGGATTTTAAGATAGTATCATTCTTACCACAGAGCAAGGCCAGATCAGGCACTCTCGCCACTATTTTTGTTTGTTTGTTTTTTGGTTTTGTTGTTCTTTTTCGAGACAAGGTTTCTTTGTAGCTTTGGTAACTCTCTCCATTATTGCTTAGGGTCTTAGTTGGGGTCAGCCTTGTGTATTCCTAGAAATTTCTCTAGTGCCAGGTTTCTTGCTAGCCCCATAATTATTCAATCAAGATATTTCTTTCCTTGCTCTCTGTCTCCGTCCTTACCCCATCTTGTCGTCAAGTCCCAGTCCCACAAGATCTCCTCCCTTCTCCCTCTACCCCCGTGCTCCCAATTTTCTCAGCAGATTATGCCTATTTCCCCTTCCCAGGGAGATCTATGTATGTTTCTCTTAGGGGTCTCCTTGTTACTTAGCTTTTCTGGGGTCTTAATTATAGGCTCATTATCCTCTGCTTTACAGCTAGTATCCACTTAAGAGTGAGTACATACCATGTTCATCTTTCTGGATCTGGGTTAACTTACTCAGGATATTTTTTCTAGTTCCATCCATTTGCATGCAAATTTGAAGATGTCATTTCTTTTTATTACTGAGTAGTACACAACTGTGTAAATGTACCACATTTTCTTTAACCGTCTTTCAGCTGAGGGGTATCTAGGTTGTTTCTAGGTTCTCGCTATTACAAATAATGTGGCTATGAAAATAGTTGAACAAAAGTTCTTTTAATATAATTGAGCATCCTTTCTGTATATGCCCAAGAGTGGTATTGCTAGGTCCTGAGGTTGAGTGATACCCAATTTTCTGAGAAATTGCCTTAGTGATTTCCAGAGAGGTTGTACAGGTTTGCATTCCTACCAGCAATGGAGAAGTGTTTCCCTTTCTCTACATCCACTGTATAAGCTATCCTTGATATTTTTTTAAATATTTATTATGTATACAATATTCTGTCTACATGTATGCCTGCAGGCCAGAAGAGGGCTCCAGACCTCATTACAAATGGTTGTGAGCCACCATGTGGTTGCTGGGAATTGAACTCAGGACCTTTGGAAGAGCAGGCAATACTCTTAACCTCTGAGCCATCTCTCCAGCCCCTATCACTGATATTTTTATCTTTGCCATTCTGACATGTATAAGATCATATCTCAGAGTCATTTTGACTAGTATTTTCCTGATGGCTAAAGATATTGAAATTTCCTTAATTGTCTTTTGACCATGTGAGATTCTTCTGTTGAGAATTTTCTGTTTAGTTCTGTACCCCATTTTTAAATTGGTTTATTTGGATTTTTGATGTCTAATTTCTTGAGTTCTTATATATCAGTCCTCTGTCTGATGTGAGGTTGGTGAAGATCTTTTCCCATTCAGTAGGCTGCCTTTTTATCTTATTGACTATGCCCTTTGCTTTACAGAAGCTTCTTAATTTCAGGAGGTGCAATTTATATATTGTTGTTCAGTGTCTGTGATACTGGGGTTATATTTAGGAAGTAGCTTACTCTGCCCATGAATTCAAATGTACTTTCTACTTTCTCTTCTATGAAGTTCAGTGTGGTTGGTTTTAGGTTGAGGTCTTTGATGGATTTGGACTTGAGTTATGTGCATGGTGATAGATATGGGACTATTTTCATTCTTCTACATAATGATATCCAGTTATGTCAGCACCATTTGTTGAATTTTAAAGTAAGATAAGCACTGCTTTGAATAAATTTTATTACTGTGAACTCCTAGTTCTTTGTAACAATGTAGCTTATAGAAGGACCCCCAAACACTAATAAGAACCCTTTTGTTTTTTAAAGTATAGGGGGAAATACCAATTAGGAGCCTTTCTTCTAAATGTCTTTCTTTTCTGTGAACGTCTTGACAGTTTTCAGTTAGAGCTAACTTCCCCAGAACATCGATTTTTATGAATTTAGGAGATTTTTGTTAATTTAATACATTTAGTTACATGATTCCAAGTATTTCAACACTAGGAATATTTGAAGAATTAACTCCAACTCACATCTTTGCTTTTATTCTCAAATATAAGTCCAAATTATTTATTTTTATTTTATGTGTATGGTACTTTGCTTGCATGTATGTCTGTGTGTGCAATTATTTGTGTGTGCCTGTAAATGTCAGAAAAGAGCATTAGACATTTTGGAACTGGAGGTATTGATGGTTGTGAGCTGCCATTTGGGTGCTGAGTCTCAAACCCAGGTTCTCTGGAAGAGTAAACAGTACTCTCAATCATGCAGGTATCTATTTCTCCAGTCCCCATGTTCCAGTTTTTAATTAAAGAATCATTGTAGAAACAGAAGTGGTTTCTATTGTTTAGGTCACAGAGTAAATAGAACTGTAATTTGTGTTTGCACTAATATAGAGCTCTTGACATCTCAAAAGCATTCCTTTGAAACTACAAAACATGTTCAATAGGGTTTCTTGTTAAGACATATGAAGTCTGCTTTTCTCAGCATGCAGTACCAACCACAAAGTATGCCACTGACTGGCCTTTATTTAGGTAAGCTGGAAGGGCATTCGTTTTCTTTCGAAAGTCAAGCACATGCAAAATTAATTGAGGGGACTAAATGATTTCACATAACTCAGGTGTATTAATAGAGCGCAGTGAAGAAAATCCAAGCTGCACAGCACCTAGCATTAACCATGAGGGACACCCATCATTAAACAGGAAAGACACCCAGCACTAAACAGGAGGGACACCCAGTACTAAATAGGAGGGACACCCAGTACTAAACAGGAGGAACACCCAGTACTAAACAGGAGAGACACCCAACACTAAACAGGAGGAACACCTAGCATTAAACAGGAGGGACACCCAGCACTAAGCAGGAGCAGCATAAAACAGTGCTGGTGGTCTTGACATCATTAAAATGCCCACAGTGTCTGGAGACTTACATTTCTCCTTCACCTTAAAGTGTCCCTGAACTAACAACTGTGTGTGAAGCAACTGAGTTAAAAATCTTACACCATTTTCCTCTCAGTGTGAACATTTTTCCTGAAAAGTTGTTTTCTAAGTAATCACATTGGTCATCCTAACAAGTTGAATGACAATTTCAAGCACAAGGCTTTTTCAAAAACAATCATTTCTCTGCTCTAAAGAGATGTGGAACAATACAAATATAAGAAACAGCTTCATCTTTTAGATGAATTAAGTATGTTTTCTCTTTCATGCATAAGTTCATGTTCCTCTAATCATAAAAATGATGTTTTGTCAAAAACCATAGAAAATTTATTGAGTTCTTTATTATTCTCAAAATAATATTCCATTTTATATAGTTATTAATATTGTTCATTGAGCCTCAAAATTAGTTTTAATCATCTGAAATATTGAAGATCTATATGACTACCATAATCACATTTCTCTACTCAAGAAGATTCAGAATCCATGTAACTATCATCTCCTTTAATATTGTTTTCTACAGTTTATTTTGAGAGCACAAGCTTGAGTAATCTATTGGCCAAAAAAAGAAGTCAACACTGCTGTACAATAGTTACATAAAGTTTTAATGTGGTTTTGGGAAGAATCATCATGGGCAATGTAATCCCCCTGTAAGTGTGAGGACCTGAGTTTGGATGCGAGGCACCTGCATAAAGCAAGGGCTGCCTAGCTGCAAGCCTGTAATCTCCAGTTTCCAGATGTAGACACAGGAGCTCTGAAGGGCCAATTGGCTAGTAACTGGAGGTGCTAGCTCTGGGCTTAGCAAAAGACCCTGTATTGGCAAATAAAGAGCAGAGTGACTGAGGAAGAAACCCAACAGTAACCTCTGGTCTCCATATTCAGGTGCATCAACACACATAGTACTTAATCACATGCAAACATGCATATACACATATGTGCACATCAAACACACACTTAGGCAAACGGTCTCATGCAATATGGCACAATTGCTGATTGCAGAGATTCAGAGCACACTGTATATTTTGAAAACCCACAAGAAAGGATTTGAATGGCTTTGTCATTAAGTAATAGCGATTACTGGATGAGAGAGAAGTTTCAACATTATAAACATGTACAGGTGTTGAAACACTGTATATGCTCCATATATGTAACATATTTATGATTTTATGTAGTAGTTAAAATTCCTTTTTTATCTTATATAATTTTACTATTAATTCATTTTCAAATTGCCTTGTGATAAACGATTTTCTATCCAAAATATTGCTTATGCCATAGGACAGGCTATACCTACTCATAGTTAGTGGATAACACATTTTAAATGATCTAAACATTGAATTAATTCACTGTTAATTAGCATCTTATAATTTCCTAAAATTCTGAGAAAACATGGAGTTGGGGCAATTTGACCAGTCTAATTAGCTGCTCAGATTTCACACAACTCACTTGATTTGGTAACAAATCTCCTGGTAAACAGTTTACTAATACCTGGGACCAAAAAGAGAATAAAATCTTTAAAATAAACAAATTAGGGAACAGATTACAATTAGAATTATTTCATTTATGGTGAGAATAGTCAAGAAAGTCGTCTTCCAGTAAACATGTTCTTTCTCCCTAAAATAACTTGATCTCTGGAAAGAAAATGATTCTATCATTCTGAGAGTTGGTTAAAAGATGAACCCTGGAGCCCCTCTGCAATCCATGAAAATGCTTTTAGTGTTGCTCCCTGAAGTCAACTAATGGATTTAAAAAGACAAGGGAAAGTGGTCACTGGAGGAAACCTGATGAAGGACACGTGTACCTGTTCTGCTTCCAAGCAGGGACCATTTAGTAGTAGGACCAGGGGATGTAAAGAGAAATTAGATGTTAGGGGCAGTGGCTCCTCTCCTGTGGATACTTCTTTCACTCTTCTAGAGTAACAATTTTGAGAAAAATGTGCAAAAATGTAGAGAAACATGTAAGGGGGTAAAAACCACAGGAAAGATTTATGGAGAGAAGGAACAGAAATTTTTTGGATCTTATAGTTGCAGTCTGCTTGTTCATCGCCTGGCTGTCAAAACCTGAAATAATTACACTGAAACTATATTAATTGTAACACTCCTTGGGCAGTGACTCCAGCATATTCCTATCTAGCTCTTGCATCTTAAATTAATTCATTTCTATTAATCTGTGTATCGCCATGTGGTTGTGGTCTACCAGTCAGGTTCCATCTGGCATCCAGCATCTGTCTCCCATGGTGGCTACAAGGCATTTGCCTGACTCTACCTAGTCTCTCCTTCTATATCTGCTTGGAATCCCCATCTTACCCTATTGTGTACTTCAATAGGCCCAAAGCAGCTTCTTTATTTACCAATGACAATAAAACGTATTCATAACATACAGAGGGGAGTCCTACATCAGGTCTTTCTACAAAAGGAAGCTAAGTTAAAATAAAATTTAAAAATCATGCTGTGTTGAGTCATTGTAGCAAAGAGTCACCTAAGCAGATTCACACACAGAAGCAGAATAGAGAAGACAGAGAAGATGCCAAAAAGGAAGGTTAATGCAATATTGAACCATTGACTGCAATAAACACCTATGTGTATAACATGCCTGTAAAATAATATTAACCATTTTGGTCAATACAGTATTTGGAAAGGCAATAGGAAACATTTCCATTTTTGTAAGATAAGTAGTTTCCATGAGCTTAAAAGGGGTCTCTGTATGTGCTATTTCCCAGTTATGAAGGACTCTGGCCAGCTGCAGCTGGAAGTTTGAAATGACATCTCTCTTGCCATCATTGAGTCTCATATATTATCCATCCTAGAATGTGTATTTGGAGGCAGAGAGACCAGGCTCTGCTGTGTGTTATCCACATGACTTGAGAGATTGTTTTCATTACTTCACTTTCTTTCCTTATAAAACTAGAACCCTAAACTTCCTATTTTAGGAGCTCGTGAAAATTACTATTAGTAGAAAATAAACTAGTAACATTGAAGAGGTTTAGAAGTGGAAGTTTTTGGCATTGTTGTTTAGAGAACAGAGAAGAGAGGGCATTCAATAATAGTACTGCCTAGTCAGGCTTCATAGTGAGTCTCCAGAGAAGGCTCACTTTCAAATACTTGGTAGAAGGTAGACTCCCAGAAGGAGTACTAAGGATAGAGAGAGTCAAACAAAAAGTCCTCAGAGTAGAATGACAGAGAAAATGTCAAGCATCTCATTTCACGAGGCCCTTGGGGTCATGTCCATAACCTCTGTCTGGAACACTCTTTGTGTACTCTAATTTTTCACCGATTGCTAAACTTTGCTGTTAATGTGGTGCTTATGATGGGCTTGTAGTCTGTGTGTTTTATATTCTTGTGCTGATGTTTCATCTCAAGAATTTGCTAGAAGCAGTATGCAAATGCAGCTCCTTCTGTGTTGCTATCTGTCTGTTTCTGACAAGTCAGAGGAGATTCTGCATTAAAATATCATCTGACTTCAAAGAACAATGGTTTTCCAATTGTCTTTACTAAGAGACAATGAGCCTTTGAGAATACCTTTGTATTTATTTGCAGAATTCAGCTCCTATGTGGCTGGAAAAGCTGCTGCAAATCTCTGCATGTATTTGTCAAGGTGCACATAGGCTTAGAAGTTTCTGAAATAAGGGTCTTTAGGTAAGCATGACTACTGAGTTTCAGATGGAACAGATGCTTAGAAGGGGACATGGTTGTCACTAAGTGGAACAAAGTGGGTAAAAACAAATCTTGGTGTTGTAGTGGCTTTGTCTTTACAAAGGCCCCACTGCAGAAAGGATTTTGAGATCAGATTAATGGCAGCCTTAGCTGAAGTAATTTGTCCTCTTGAGCATCTGCAGCTGTGAAATCACCACAACATGCTGTAGTTGGATGTGATTCTCCTGCTGATGCCCGACACGTCTCTGCTTAACAGAGATCCACATATACCAATGACTCACTCTGGGGAATGTGTGCATTTCTGACCCACACAAGCGCTTCAGATTTACACATTAGCAAATGGCTTGTAATGGGATTTCTGTATGTAGATTGACAATTACTGACATTAAAGAGAAAAACATTTCCTTGCTGGGCATCCCTCAATCTCTCAGAAATAGAAAAATTGTGTGTGGCATCTTTAGTAAAGGTCACTTGTTGGTCTATATTTTTTCTTGTTACCTATTACTAGCTTGTATATAGTTTGGAATATATATCAGCAACGCTGATATATATATATCAGGTACATCATTCAATATCTAAATTTTAGGTATGTTATAATGTATTGAAAAATATCCTTATGTTTTAGAACAACAAAGTAGACATTACTAATCTATGATGGGCATAAGAACTGATATCAATCTTTCCCAATTGAAAGTAATCAAGAGTGTTTATGACTATGAAAGAAATTTTTGTTGCTAATTTTTCAGTGACTTTTATGACCATTAAAGGAATCTTTTGTTGGTAATATTTCAATGGTTTTACTTTAGATTTTTAAAAATTGAAATTTAATATTTACCTCTGTTCCATCCCCCTCATACATTTATAACTATCTGTTCTACTTCCATCTTCAAATGAGGTGTATCTGTTCTTGCTAGTCAATTACTCTGTTTATGCCTAATCTCTCTGGCTCTGTGGACTGTAGCTTGGATATCCATACAACTCATGTCCACATAAAACTGAATGAATACCATTTTTTCTCTTTCTGGATCTAGATTACCTTACTTGGAATGATTTTTTTCTAGTTCCATCAATTTACCTGAAAATTGCATGATTTCATATTTTTTAACAGCTGAATAAATACTCAATTGAGTAAATGTACCATATTTTCTTACACATTCTATTGAATGATCTCTATGTTGCTTCCAATTTTGGCTATTATGAATAAAGCAGCAATTCACATGATATATGCTTATTTGGGAATGCCAAAGCTTGATACATCTGGATCATGAAATAGATAGGTTCCCATCTTTCTGAGGGATTATCAGAAAGATAATATTATGTTATTATTTAACGGCCACACTGATTTCCATAGTGTCTGTTCAAATGGGCACTTCCACAGCAATGTATGACTGTTCCTCTGACTCCACATCTCTGCCGGTGTGAGCTGTCACTTATGTTACTGATCCTAGCATTGTAACAGGTGTAAGATAAAATATCAAAGTAGTTTCGATTTTCTTTCCCTGATAACTACAGATGTTGAACATTTCTTTAAGTTAAAGAAATAAGGACTATTTGAGGGGGTAGAGTAGAAACCTAATATAGCAGACGCTTCCTAAAATATGTATATTTCTGAAGACACCCTAAATGAAATTACCAAATAATGGGGATAGTAATAATAATAACAACAACAATAACAATAATAATAATAATAATCCCAACTAGACATCTCTTATAACCAAATAAAAACTCCTAGTACTGGGCTTAGGTTACGTCTAATTGAATTGTAAGTCAAAGGAGTACCATGGAGGATTTCCCCAGGTCTTGCCAACACTATAGGTTGTTCCTTACAAACTGACTGGATAATAGAATATTCATACATCATGGGTGGTTTGACATAGTGACTGACATGTGCTATGAGTCTTTATTATGCCAAGTGTGTATGTTTTAAATACTCAGCATCTCCCCTAGTACAGTGAGTCAAATGGACATGTTAATAGAAAGACCCATTTTTTAATTGGGTTAATTAGAATTTTAAC
>NW_026068053.1:2787677-2831242 GCF_014885135.2 Alexandromys fortis | reverse complement strand
AAGAAAGACCCAGAAATGGAAAATTCAAACATGTCTAGAAGCAAATAAAACAACAAAGGAAGCAGAACTGAAGGAATATTTGGGGAAGTCTTACAACCTACTTAAAAGCTAAAATTTCATTCTAGTTTTGTAAAGATTTTCATTATACAGAAATATATTTGTGTTAGAGCAAATATACAATTGTTTCTTAAAATATAATTATGATAAGAATATTAATTGGAGTAATTTTTCATCTGATATTAAATTTGATATTCAAATGAATTAAAATTTCTTTTTAGTTGTGAAACATTAATTTAGAAAATGGAAACTGTCCCTCAAAAGTATGATAGATAATTTTATTAGTGGTCTTTCAGTACTTGAAGGATTGACTTTCCAGTCATAATTTTTTACAGAGAAACTGTATAAAATTCACTACTTTAGACCCAGTCCAGCTGGCCTTGGTGAGTTCCCGATAGAACATCCCCTTTGTCTCAGTGTGTGGGTGCACCCCTCGCAGTCCTGAGTTCCTTGCTCGTGCTCTCTCTCCTTCTGCTCCTGATTTGGACCTTGGGATTTCAGTCCGGTTCTCCAATGTGGGACTCCGTCCATGTCTCCTTTCATCGCCTGATGAAGGTTAATATCCAGGAGGATGACTATATGCTTTTTTTGGTGGGGGGTCACCTTCTTATTTCGCTTCTCTAGGATCACGAATTATAGGCTCAATGTCCTTTATTTATGGCTAGAAACCAATTATGAGTGAGTACATCCCATGTTCCTCTTTTTGGGTCTAAAACTGGACTCACTGAACATAGCGGACAATGAGACTGCTGAGAAGTCAAGAACAATGATACTGGGTTTTGATCCTATTGCACGTATTGGCTTTGTGGGAGCCTAGGCTGTTTGGATGCTCACCTTACTAGACCTGGAAGGAGGTGGGAGGTCCTTGGACTTCCCACAGGGCAGGGAACCCTGACTGCTTTTTGGGCTGATGAGGGAGGGGGAGTTGATTGGAGAAGGAAGAGGGAAATGGGAGGCGGTGGCGGGGAGGAGGCAGAAATCTTGAGAAAGAAAGAAAGAAAGAGAGAGAGAGAGAGAGAAAGAGAGAGAGAGAGAGAAAGAAAGAAAGAAAGAAAGAAAGAAAGAAAGAAAGAAAGAAAGAAAGAAAGAAAGAAAGAAAGAAAGAAAATCCACTACTTTATACCGATACCCAGGCAGTCAAAACTAGATGACCATCTTTCTACAGGAGGACTGGGTCTAACTCACAGCATAGGCTGATGCTTTTTCTCTGTGCTAGGGGAGTTCTCAGCATGACTACTTGGGTATTCTAAGGGTGTCAGAGCTGCGTTCAACTACCTACACTTACAGACCAGAGAAAGGAGAGTTCAGTGGGGTTTTTCTGTGAAACATCTGCCTCCTGTGATTATTGGTGTTTTCTAAATGAGATTATACATTATTTGACTAAAGCCTTCCATGTAACAAATGTTGGATAAATATCTCCCTGCAGAATTATTTGCACAACTACTAACAGTGGTGACAATAATTACTCATTGATAGACACCAGAAGCATTAGCAATATTCTTGTTGCTTACCAGCACCACTGCTGGTAATAGTTACATGCAAATTTAGAATCCCAGGACAGCTGAAAATATCACTTATGTTCACTTATTTATTTCTATTTCTTTATACAGACATCTGTGTATAAAATAAAGAACTCATAACTTCCTAAAGATTCGGTCTCTTGATCTCTGTCCAGACATTCTTTCAAAGTTTTCTTTTCCTTTCAATTTTCATTGTCATAAATGATAAAATGCTGAATGCTAGAAACTATTTCTCATTTACCTTATATTTGAGGACATACTCCTTCAACAAAGCTATTGTATGCATGTTCCCCGCTGGCCATGGGTCTAGACAATAGAGAACAGGGAGGGGATATACTTACTTGAGACCTACATTCCAGTGTGGGAGAATGAGTGTAAGTAAGTACAAGAAATACTTGATAATTTTGATCATTTCTAGAAAGCAAAGATATGGAGAAGGTGCTGGGGTCAGTATGAGTCTCCTTATGCACTTTCAGGTTAACAGGCCTCTAGAAGGGTATGGCTTCACCATGGAAACCTAGGGAGTTTAGTCAAGAAGAGAACATAGAAAGAGCAAAGGTGCTTGAACTGAGATCTGCTTACCACACCCAGAAAAAATGAGATCACCACAAATGATTGTGTGGAGGAGAAAGGTAACTGAAGGAACTGAGTTGGGGGATGACAAAGAGATCAAGCGAATGGCACAGTGGGGGCTTCTAGGCCAAGGAAGATCACTGGAGGATTGTGTGCAGAGGAACTTTTACTGATGGATATACCTTCCTGTGAACATTGCTAGATAATGAAATGTGACACTAAGGGCTGAGGCAGGAACCAGGTCAGAGATGCCAGAGGTTTGATCCAGGTCTCAGTTCAAAGTAACTATCTTAAGTTTTGTAAGTATGTGTAATGTTTGCAAAAAGGACAAAAACTACCCACCTTTCTGCACTGTGGTAAGAGCAGAGACAACGTCCTTGAGGTTTACATTAAGAACTAACTGTATTAATAGTTAGTAGTGATGGTTGTTAGAGGCAGCTATGAGATACTAGTAATAGGTCCATATAGACTATTTCATAGGTCTTCTTCCTTCACAAGAGCAGATGTAGCAGACCCTGTCCTAATATCCACTGAAGAAACATTGTTAACTGAATCCTTTATTGTGGAATAAAACCATTTTATTCTAAAACTTACAGTGAAATCTTGAGAAATGTCAAATAAGAATAACAGTGTGTCTTTATGCAGGCTGTACTCTTTAGAGCACTGTCTCATAACTTCACTCATTCAACCAGGATAGGACTCCTGGGAGATCCAGTCTTGGTTAAGTGCGACTTTGAATATGTTCCTGCTTTATAACTGAGGAAACTGAGATTAGAAGAACTGTCATTCCTTTAAGGTTACAGGAAGTAAGCATCAGAAGAGAGATATAAATAGTGCCCAATTTCTGAACCTCTGGACAGTGCACAGACAGTGCCTCATATGAGTTCATTCCAGATGCATTCGGGAGAGGGAGCTGTGCTGTGCCCTTTACTGACAGATTTGGGCTTTCTCCTTTTACCCTGTCCTATGTTTCTGCCATGTCCCAAGACTAACTATATCAAGTTTGTTTCAGCCCATTATCATTACTTTTGTTACAGGCGAGATTTGTGGAATATAAATATGCACTCATTATAAAATGAATTCCGATGACCTTTTATATTTGTGTGTATGAACTGTAGGGAGCAGCAGTTAAAGAGGAAAAGGAACTGGCACTGAGCTTTCTTAATTATTGTTCTTGTTCCAGACCTTTAACATAGCACTGGCTCTTGTTAACACATCTCAATGAGGTTTACTGAACTTAGCGCTGTGCATTCAGTGCTCATTAGCAGACAACTGACAGCATGTTGGAGATTTCCTTTTACTGTTTTTGAGAAGAAATCACCATAATCTAAAATTTAGATGTTTTATTTTACAATGGATTACCTGATGATTTGGATTTACTGTAAGTGCACTCTACTGAAGGAAAGCCTGAAGTGAGACAGCAAAGAAAACCAGTCTATAAACCACAATTCCAGAGAACCTAAAGAGCAATAAGGACCCTAAGAGAGACATGTATGGATCTAATCTACATGGGAAGTAGAAAAAGACAAGATCTCCTGAATGAATTGAGAGCATGGGAACCATGGGAGAAGGTTGAAAGCAAGGGGAGAGGCAGGGAGAGGAGCAGAGATAAATGTACAGCTTTATAAAATTAAATAAAAACAGCTGGGAACCAAAACAGTATAAATTATAAAGTGTATAGAGAGTCAGTTAAGAATAAATAGAACACACATTCTGATCAACATGCAGAAAACAAGAGGCCATAGAGTTCTCATCTCTTAAGGGGACAGACATACTCCAGTCTGCCAAGGATCATACATATTTTTTTATGAATGGGGGAGGGTTTGTTGGAAGAACCTGAATTTGTGTATGACTTCATGTTGACAGTGTTTCATGCAAACAATAGCCTCACTGTAACACCAAAAGAGGCCTGCAGAGCTCATGGCACACAAAATCCCAGCACTGGGGGGGGGGGGTAGTCAAGGGATCGCACTAGAAGTGGAGGTTTCATAGCTGTTGAGAGAGGAAAGCTTATTTTCTTTAATGATGTGAACTCTAGTAGGCTGACCCCACTCTGTTGCCAGCCTCACTCATAAAATCAGTTGAAAAACACAAACTGGACTTGATGGGGATAAATGAAAAGTCAAAGTTGGTGAGTAAGGAGGGGTGGTGGATA
Source organism: Alexandromys fortis (assembly GCF_014885135.2). NCBI lineage: Eukaryota > Metazoa > Chordata > Mammalia > Rodentia > Cricetidae > Alexandromys > Alexandromys fortis. The sequence goes on along the minus strand of NW_026068053.1, from coordinate 2,826,937 downwards.
AGGAAGGCATAAGAAAAGTTAAGGAGGTGAATATGGACAATGAAACAGGACACAGCTCATGACCATTTCCCCAGTACTTATGCTTGTATGCAGCATACACATGCCTACAGTTTCCTAGGGTCCTCTGACTCAGGCTATATTGTTCCTTCACACTTACTTCAAACAATTATCAAATGGATAAAGTGTTTTAGATAAAGCTTTAAAAATCTCAAAACACCCAAGAGGACTGACTAGTTTTTCTATTAAATAAAAAGTTTTTAGTGTTTCAGATGATATCCACTAGGCTTGTCTCTACAGAAACTTAGATAAATAGAACTTCCTACCTCCAAATAGTTAAGTTTAGTCTGCAGAAAAGTTTATAAAATTGTATTTATTTTGTGTTTATATGTGTGTGTGTGCGTGTGCACATGCGTGCGCATTCCAAAGGGTCCATGTGAAGATCAGAGAATAACTTTTAGGAGTTGGTTCTTGCTTTGTGCTTTGTTGAGACATGGTATCTCTTCTTATTTCTGTTGTGTTCCCAAAACTTGCTGGTTCATGAACTTCTGAGTTTTTTCCAACTTCCATCTCACTCTAAGAATATTGGGATTGCATGTGCACCCTAAGAGTATCAGTGTTTTTCTGGGGTTCCAGGGATTAAAGTCAGGTCATAAGCCTTGCAGCAGAACTCACTCAGATGTCTACTTAGTCCAGGGTACAGGTATAAGTCTGAAAATAAAAACAAGCATGTTGCATTGTGAAAAATTTCTCAGGATATTAAAATAATAAATTCTCTAGGGAAGATTGATGATAGTTTAACCAAGCCTTCAGGAAGTGACAATGACCTTTTATCTTAAATAATGAGGCCATGAAAGACATTTGAAAGTACAACAAAACAAGAAGTTTAAATGTGAATGTATTAATCATAAATATCCAACACAAAAATACTTGCATCCTTTTAAGATGTTTTAGATAGTTGCTTTCTTCTAAATGTTTGTGACCTTCCAATGAAGAATTTTTAGGTTGAATTTCTAGTATGCAAGGTGATAATGGCATTAAGAAGTAGGGTCTTAGGAAGGTGACAAAGTCATGAAAGTACAGTTTTCATAAATGGATTAGTTTCCTAATAAGATACTCCAAAGAGTTAGCTAATCTCTTTTAACTCAGGAGACTATAATGAGAAGAACCTCTACACCAGCAGGTCCTCACCAGACACCAAATCCTTGATCAGAGATCCTGTCTTTCAGAACACTAAGAGATAAATTTAAAACATTTCTAATTTATATGTTTATGATGTATTATTTTCTCAGGAACAAGGGGAGGGAGAGGAGAGATGATAGATAGATAGATAGATAGATAGATAGATAGATAGATAGATAGATAGATATCTGTGGCAAGAAGCATTCAAATAGTCCCTAGACCAAAGATGTCCAGTTAATGTATATAACTCAGGTACCACAGCAAAGCAGAAGAGACAGGATTCTTTAATCCTTTATTGCTAGTCCTGTCCCAAATCCATTTCTCTAATAACAAAGTAACAGGTAGCAATTCCCCAGGTTGTTGGATGGATATAACCATCCAAAAATGGCTTAATGTATCTTCAGCTTCATTCTTATAGTGCATATGAATGTATTTAATGTATATCTTCTTATCTGGTTCTTCAGTGACTTGACTTTTGTCTTTGGATATAAGTAACAGGGATATTTGGGGGATATTTCAAATAAATCATAACCCCAGTTATGAAAATTGAATACTCTTTCACTAATCATATTTAAAATTTAAAATGAATTATCAACATCTGTAGCTTGTATTAGAAAGAAAATTGTAAAATCTCACAATCAGCTCTCTGTGGTGACCACGTGATGTACAATGTGCTCTGGTACTGACCTGTAGGAAACACAAAGGAAGAAGATAGCAGAATAGAAAAACTGCTCATGTGCTGCATAACTTCTTTTTCTCTCTCATGCTAATATATTAGAGCTGCCTCTTTGTTTTGTTGACACTTTGGCTAGAGATTTGAAAATTCTGTTCAAGTTCCTTCAATGGAAATACAATCTTAGCCTTCCAAATAGATGGAAGCCATTAAATTACCACCTTCAATAAGAGAGCCCAACTGCCCTTCTTTTCTTGGACCCCCTAAACACATCTTGCCCCTTTTGTGATCTTATTTACCAATATGTTTGGCTCTTTCTCTTATTTTCTACACATGACATATGGAAAATATGTATTAACCATTTGTTTCCAGGTTCTGTAGCTCTATGGTGACCAAAAGGAAGCAAAAAACACTATCTGGTTCGGAATCCTTCAGTGAGACTCAGATTCCACATTGTTCCCATAGTTACAACATACAAATGAGAACCTTTTCAGGTGATCCCTTTGAAGGTTTGAATATAGAACATTTCCCAAAGTCTCCCGAGCTTCCTTCTCAGATGGGCACATTATTTCCCCAGTTATAAAGCCTTTGGAGTACAGTATTCAGCTAGTGTGTTCAGGTTATTCAGGTGATGGGACGACAAAACACTGTGAAGGCTATACTCACCTCTCATTCATGTCTGGTTTGACTTTTATGTTCCTTTATTCCTGCAGGACTTTGATATACTTTGTTCTTTTTACAACTATACAGCTATGGTGGCAGACCTAGAGTTTAACATGTTAATATTATGTATGGTATTTCATGACAAAACAGAAGAACTTCAGCCAAGGAGTAAAGATCCTTTGTTCACCTTTATGATGAAAAGACTCTGAGAGTATAGAACCAAATAGGTTCTATACTGTTCAGTTTTAAGACATTAAGTTGAGTTCTCATTTGTATTTTGGAAATCTTAATGATTATTTTAAAATTGGATATAGTTTTGTTCAAAGTGATTTCTCTAAGAATTCCATACAGATATATTGGTTGTTCTGAACAAAGTAGAAGCCAGCAGCTCTACCCTCAGATATTGGTATAGGGTAAAAGGGACAACAAGAGCAGAAAATCAACCAATCACTGAGCACCCTGACTCTGAGTCCAGAGTCAGAGAAAGAAACACACCCTGTATTTGAGACCAGGGCCAGGGAGAGAAACATCTTTATCCCTGAACCCAGGACTAAAAGCATGAGCCCTGGTTCTGAAACTAGTGTCAAAGAAACACACTTTGTTCCTAGAATCAAAGCCAGTGAAAATAAATATGCCCGGTCCTAAGATTAGACTGAAAAAGCTAAAAAGGATCATAAAAATATAAAACAGTTTGGTGTAACACCCAATGCTGTGTATTACCCCCTCGGTACAGTTCACGTGCCACTGTACCATATGCAAGTCGGGCAAGGGCCTGGAGATTAAAAGAACACACACAGAGACCTGGGTCATTCAAAAAAAGATCAGTGGAATGCCTTTTATTCAACCTTGGAGAAATCCTTTTATACCTCACTGCTGCACAAGGTTCCCGCCCAGGCAGGTAGGAAATTACCACACCAAAGATGGAGTAAACAATGCCCTACAGCTAATCACCAGGCAGGGCAGAGGGAGCATGGGAACAAACAGAATGTTTTAGCTGGCTGAGCAGAAACTGCCCTCAAGATGAACTCCAAGAACAAGGGTAGACCAGGGCCTTACAGGTCACCCTTTTATATAAATTATATAACTAGGCCTGTCTTGGGTGGCATTGGATGTCAGGCAATATCCCTTACCCCGTCATGGGAAAGCATCCAGGTCAAAATACATTTCCTGTCTTAGGTTGGGGCAGCCCCCCAAAAACCTTTCCCATTAATGGCTCACTAGTCACCCATCACCAAGTTCAGCCAGATCTGTGCTGAAAGAATCTCTGGGGCAATAGCTAAGAGGATTTGCCATGTGGCAACATTGACCTGAGCTTTCCTTTGGTTCTGGCACCATGAAAACATGAAGATGATGCTCCAGCACATATAAGCACTCTTAAAAGAGGCTGTGCCTGCTCAATCCTTAATAAGTCTTCCCAAATTGAATCCCTTTAAGTAAGGTCTCAGCGCTGGTGGGAAGAACCCTGGTATAGTAAACTAGAATAATCTTATGAGTGAATTTGTAAATTGTGTACTCTAGGGTTCATGAATAACAGCAATAAGCCTTTTACTGTGTAATCTAGCAGTGGTCTTTAACCACAATCAATAGCAAAATTAACTGCAATATTCATTTGTAAATTTAGCTCAATTTGAGTGGCCAAGACATTTGCAACCTTCCCTGAGAGGGTAGCCATTGTGCTAGCAGAAGCAACTGACTGATTAATGGAAAACCAGCAGCTCTAGCATCTCTGACAGCCACAGCAATGGCTGCCAATATCATTGGATGGGTCGATAGGTAGAGGAACAATCCTTGTCACTTGGACCACCACAGCCAGCAGCTCAGGATTCCAGCAACTCTTCAGTTGACAAGCCAGTGTCTATTTGATCTCTTGGCTCTGTCACATCTTTAGGCTTCTGGACAAGAAAATCTGCAGCACGCACCAGATGCTCAGGTACCCATATTGGACTGTCAGCATCCTGCGGGAAAATACAAACAGCCCCTCTTCCCCACACCAAAATAGGATCGGGACCATACCAGGTGCCATCTGCTAGATTCTTCCATTTGACATGAGGCATCCCGGAAGAATCTGGCCGCCAGTGCTGGTCAGCAGTGGTATGAGATTGAGCATCAACAGTTAAAAATTTTAAAATGTAGACAAATGGTCTCTGGGGCTAGAACCATATTCCCCTTTTTTGTTTTATGCAAATAGGCTTTGAGCATATGATGTGCTCACTCCACTGTAGCTTGTCCTTGAGGATTATAAGGTATTCCAGTTTTATGAGAAATAGAGAACTCAGAACAAAATTTAGCAAAGCCAGTGCTAGTGTAGGCTGGCCCATTATCAGTTTTTATAGTTTTTGGAACTCTCATGTATTTTGCTTATATACTGTCAGTAAAAAGATTAAATGGAATATCAGCATATTTCTCTAGGGCCATTTGTACAGCCATCTGAGCAGATTTAGTATTAACAGGCTGAATATCAAAATCAGGAGGGGAGGCTACCACAGCTTTCCCAGTGGAAGACCCATAATGATTATCAAACCTGCAGGGATTAGTGCATACAAACAAGGTCCAATCTTCAACAAAATTTTGCAACCAAGTTATTTTTGCTGGGTATATGGTATAATAACCTTATCGGGTAATATTCCAAAGGTTTGCAAACTAAGTTATACTCTTTCTGAATAACATGTAGCACAGCTGATGAATACAAGATAACAATTTTTTACAGGTGACACATGTTCATGTACCCACAGGATGGGTCCTTGATGCCAAAAAACCTCCAGTAGGACTATGCTGAGAGGGAAAATTATCAACAGCAGCGGCTGACTATAGTGAGTATAATGAATATGAGCAGAGGCAAGCTTTTCTTCAATAAAGTAATACATTGCCTTGCTTGAGGAGTTAACTCACCAAAGGAGGTGGGGTCTGGGATTCCCCTGCAAAATGTCCATACAAAGGGAGGTGGTGGCACACGTCTTTAATCCCAGCACTTGGGAGGCAGATCTCTGTGAGTTCGAGACCAGCCTGGTCTGCAGAGCAAGTGCCAGGACAGGCTCCAAAGCTACAGAGAAACCCTATCTCGAAAAAAAAATCAAAAAAAAAAAGTCCATACAATTATTTACTGCTCTAAGATCTTACAGCAACCTCCATTTACCAGACTTTTTCTCAATATCAAAGATAGGAGTATTTTAGGAAGAAGTGGATGACACTATGCGTCCTAACTCTAGCTGTTCTAGGAACTCACTCTGTAGACCAGGCTGATCTTGAACTCACAGAGTTTCTCCAGTCTCTGCCCCCAGTTTCTGGGATTAAAGGCATGTACTACCATACTTGTTTCTTTCCCTGGGTTGAATAACCATCCCTTTACCCACGGGGCAATTCCTTTTAATATGTCCTGATCATTTTTTTTTGAAAACAGTTCTTTCATCTAGCTCCACCTTGACTCTTCCTAAGGGCTGAAACAATTACTTGAACCATCACATGAGTGCCATCAATGTCCCTGTATAACCGGATAAAGTCATTTAAATTCCCATTTCTATGGGGGCGTATAGCTTCTTGACAGTATTTTTAAAATTTTCAATAGGCCAATCACTTTATGACTGGCATAGCTGAGTTCACATCCCCCCAAATGCGACTTCCTACCTGTAACAGGTGGTCAAACTCAGAATCTGTGCTGCTAAACCAGCATACTGTCCTGGTACCAGTTAACATGCTAAGGTTATGCTGGGGGAAACCCGCAGTGGCATTACTCAGTATGGTATTTTCGTAATTTTCTGTATTTCTCCTCTCCATAACAATCTCCTCCCATAAGACAGGCTCTGCAAAGCTGCTTTCCTTCTTTTACTAACTTCTTTTTTATCAGTGCAATCTCCTTTTCTAAAGTTTCTTCTTCCTCTTCTATATTCCTTTTAGTACTCTTAAACTTCCTGCTCCTCAAAATGCTTAATAGAACTCACAGATTCTACTTCCTGAATCTCCTCAAAGGTTTTGTTCAAATTCTCTAATTGCTCTTTTACTTTACATCATCCCCCCTCCCCCAAGATCCCATTTTTTGCCCAGCAATCTTGTCTACTTCCCATAATCAGGAGGATAGCTATATGTTTTTCTTTGGGATCACCTTCTTATTTAGCTTCTTTAGGAGATCAAATTATAGACTCACTGACCTTTATTTATCTCTAGAAACCAATTATGAGTGAGTACATCCCAAGTTCATCTTTTTGGGTCTGGGTTACCTCACTCAGGATAGTGTGTTCTATTTCCATCCATTTGCATGCAAAATTCGAGAAGTCATTGTTTTTTACCGCTGAGTAGTATTCTAATGTGTATATATTCCACACTTTCTTCATCCATTCTTCCATTGAAGGACATCTAGGTTGTTTCCAGGTTCTGGCTATTACAAATAATGCTGCTATGAACATAGTTGAACAAATGCCCCTGTCATATGATCGGGCCTCTCTTGGGTATATTCCCAAGAGTGGCATTGCTGGGTCCAGGGGTAGGTTGATCCCGAATTTCCTGAGAAACCGCCACACTGCTTTCCAAAGTGGTTGCACAAGTTTGCATTCCCACCAGCAATGGATGAGGGTACCCCTTTCTCCACAACCTCTCCAGCAAAGGATATCATTGGTGTTTTTTATTTTAGCCATTCTGACAGGTGTAAGATGATATCTCAAAGTTGTTTTGATTTGCATTTCCCTGATCGCTAAAGAGGTTGAGCATATCCTTAAGTGTCTTTTAGCGCATCTCTGGACTAAGCACTATAGTGAAAATATCGCTATGGGAAATTCTTCTGATCCTCACTCTTTCAATGCTTTTACCTTTACCTGCTCCCAGTCAGTAATATTAAAGCTCCCTGTATGTAGAAACCAGGGACTAAATTCTCTCAAAAAATTAGGCAACAAACTACCTTACACAAAAGAAAACTGTCTTAAGGAACTCTTGTGCTGTCTACTTTTAATACCGGTGTCTTCCTCGCCTTGCTTCTCTAAAAGCACTATCAATTGGCCTTTTATCGGCCATTAATACTGAAACAGAATTACTTGCACCCATTACCAATTCACCCTCACCACTCACTTTCTGACCTGCTGGCCAGCCTTCCTAGGGTGACCTCTCAGGGATCCCTACTTCTCCATCTCGCTGATAAGTCTCCCAACTGTAGTTGTTGATGATCTCAGCGGTGCCTCCTCCGATTGTAACACCCATTTCTGTGTTACTCCCTCTGTACAGTCGGGCAAGGGCCTGGAGATTGAAAGAACACACACAGAGACCTGGGTCATTCGAAAGGAGATCAGCCTTTTATTCAACCTTGGGGAAATCCTTATACACCTCTCTGCTGCACAAGGTTCCCACCCAGGCAGGTGGGAAATTACCACACCAAAGATGGAGTAAACAATGCCCTACAGCTAATCACCAGGCAGGGCAGAGGGAGCACAGGAACAAACAGAATGTTTTAGCTGGCTGACCAGAAACTTCCTCAAGATGAACCCCAAGAACAAGGGTAGACACAGGCCCTACAGTTTGGCCATGAAGTCAGAGCCATCTCTGCCCCTGACCAGCTAAACTGACCAATCCCTGAGCAGGGAAACACTAACCAATCCCCTGTCTCCCTGGGAAAACTCGGCCCCTAAGAAGCCCTATATAAGCCTCTCCACTCTTTCAGATAAGAGCTGCCATTAATCCCTCTCTGGCAGAGGGGGCCACTCTCCTGGACTCCTTCTTCCCAAATAAATCTTTTTTTTTTCAAAAGAGTCTTGGATGACGACCATCATTCATTCACCACCACAGAGCAGAAGAACCTGGCAGGGATATCCCTTAGGGGACTGAGCTGAAAAACTTTGCTGAGATGCTCCTAGGGGGCCTCAGCAAGGCAGAGAAGAGCAGAAGAACCTTGCTAGGAAGTTTCTAAATGGGACTAATCAAGGCCAGCAAAGGAAAAGTAACAACTTTTCACCAGAGCAGGCAGAGATTGCTACATTTCTGCAGGGACATCCCTTTAGAAGTGTTAGCAGAAGAAGCATCTTAGGCTGGAGAAGAAGCAGATAGCCCTGCTAGGATCTCCTGTAAGGGAACAGAGTAGAACTCAGCTGAAGTAGCTCTCCAGGAGAAGGGCAGGATCCCTACCCTATATCCTGCAGGGTACTATCCCTCACGACACCCCAGATTCAGTTATCCTGGCTTCCTGATAGGATACCTTTCCCTCCAGGGTTGAGCTGTTCCATTGCAGCCTTAGCCTCCAGAGCTGTCCCATTGCAGCTCTAGCCCCCCCCCCCCAACCGCCGCAGCTGTACTATCACAGCTCTAAGTATATCCTGTCTTCCGATAAGTCAGCATATCCCCATACCACTACTGTACTATATTCCCCTACAATTAGAAGACATTTTTTATGTTTCCAACCAGTTTTTAAATGTTGTAAAGACAAAAGACTAGCATAAATAATGTGTTTAGGTGGTTGATGAGCAACTGGAGTAATGACAAGGATCATACAACTGTAAGGATGTATCAGTATAACAGTGTTGTTCATACCTACATTTTATAAGTGTGGTGGTAAATGGTAAAGGGATCACTCAATAACTTGCCCCAGTACACTAATAAGAGAAAACTCAGGACACAAATTCAGGTAGTTGAGACCATAAACCTCAGCTTTAAACCATAACATTATTTTGTATGGTTTTGAAGAAATAGTTCCCTTGTTATTTTTATTTTTTGTTGTTTAACATATATGGGTATTTAGCCTGTATGAATAGCTATGCACTATGTGCATGTCTGGAGATGTCATATTTCCTGAACCTGGAATGAAATGGTTCTGCAATGTTGGTGCTCACAATAGAAAATGGGTCTTCTGCAGGAACAAGTTGTGTGCTTAATCATTGAGCCAATTTTTAAGCCCTCTGATTTTTACACCCAATATTCATCACCTAAATTTAGCAATTACATCAACTTTCATTGCATTCTTATTGATACATATGAAGCAAAAATAACAATCAGTATTTCTTGGCTACATCTTAGACTAAGAACAAAAGATAACTTCGACCCTGCTCACCATTTCCAGGAGCAGGCTGTTATGCATGGGCTACCTTCCTCCTGCACACATTATCAAGCCTTTGTGGGGTGGAAGTGAAATTTGTTCTTTTGGTGAGGAAGCCCCTGAAGATTTTAGTTCAGATAATTTTTTCTTGTTAACTGTAAGATGGAACACGGGGTTTTGGATAATAGATATATGTAGTAGCAACAACTCCTACCATACTGTTTGAAGCATACAATTTTAGCCACTAGGATGGTCATGTAATTTCATGACCCAAGAAACTAACAGAAAATTCTGAGTGCTCTTTGAGATGATTCTGCCTTTTTATTTTTCATTTTTAACTGGAACACCATATTTACTGAAAATTATGCTTATTAACACCCTGGAGACTACCTGCTCTTTATCTTTGCCCTTTCACAGTATAGTAATATAATCTTAGGTTGAAAAGAATACTTTAACATCTGTTCATACTGCACATTAATGTCATTTGGAACATCATTCTACAAAAATAACACATTCAGAGTGCATATATCCTTCACTGTAATAATTTAGCTCTGCTACAGAAATCTGCAAAGAAATATGTAGCTTTTTCATCCCTCATCTTCTTCAATGGTTTGCTTTTGTGATGTACTAATAAATGACTAGGAGGAGAACCATCTCAGCATTAGCACAACATCTATTTTCATCAGTCAATGCTTCAGTATCCACAAATGCCCTGCGTTTTTGTGAGAATTCATTGAGCCTTCCCTACATTTGTTTAGTGATGAGATATGCTGTCAGCACAAAGCCGGTGATGAAGCAGGGTCTTCAGCATCTTGTCAACTAAAATACTTTTCTTGTTTGGACAACTTCTTCATTTCTAAAATGTAGCAAAATACTTTCCACAAATAAGGCAAATATCATTCATCAGATGACAAAGGAGAATTAAAATTAATTTCATAAAAGAAAAATTTTAAGATACAATAAAATGAAATAGATTATTGATGGCAATAAAACCTTGAAATATTAAAAAAATAAAAATTAATTACTCAAAAGTTAAAAAGAAAATACACAGATTTTTTCCTTATAACTATTTTGTAAAAAATTTGAAATCAAACACTGTGAAAATCATATTAGGACTGCCAGAAAATCTGTGAAGATCTGATGGTCACATTAAAGTAAACTTCATTAAATAATCAATTTTAAACAACCACTGACAGAGTTAGTCTCTAGAAAATGTTATAATGGCAGATAGTAAGAAAAGACACTTCTGTCCAAGAAAATGTGCTAAAAATTATAATATTGAACTAAACAATTGTAAGAATGTACAGAAGTGATTGTATTTAATATATATAGAAATGGTATGCATAGTAGTAATAGAATATAAACATGAATGACTGGGGTGGAGCTTTCTAAAATGAAAAGTTTCTGTACTTTACCAGAACCATTAAAGAATTAACAAAAAATACTTCTAAAATATAGAGGAGAGATTCATTTATTCTGAATTTGGTGTGACTCTGTTTCCCCAATAAAACAAGAAACTACTATAGGAAGTAGGCCTAATGAACATGATCATAATAATCCTCAAAAATACCACTAAGTAATTTAAGCCATGGCAAAGCAAGAGAATTTTTCTCAAAGATGTAAGCCTGGTATAAGTTCTGAAAATAATGCAGTGGATATTATTGATGGAAGAAAGAACTGTCAATTTTTAAGTCACATACCAGAAAATTAAAAATGAAAATAAGTATATTTATATTATTACTGAAATAATTTTGATATTTGTACTATTGGTAAAGAAATCTTTCTAGACAATTCTTTTTAACCTTAGAAAAATATTTACTAGGACTTCTTTTTGAGATTATAATCACATCACTTCCCACTTCCCTTTTCTCCCTCGAAACCCTCTCATATACAAATCTTGGCTCTTCTTCAAATTCATGGCATCTTTTTTTCATTAAATGCTATACATGCATATATATGCATATATATGTAAAATGCTGTACATGAGTATGAATACATTTTCATATATATATATAATGTATATAACCTCTCCAGTTCCCAGCTTTTCTCAGTTACCTATAATTCTTTGTGTAGGCTTGAGGCCTCAAGGGCTTTTCTCTGTCTACTCTGGCATGTCCATCAATGTCCCACTAGTTCAGCCCACATGTGGGCAGTCATTTTGGTGAGGCTCTATGGGTGTAGCTTCTGGTATACCAGGTGACAAAACCTCACAGAAAACTCTCTGATCTTTTAGCTCTTACAATCTTTCCACACCCTCTATGTGATGTTCCCTGAGCCTTACATGCTGGTGCTCTTTTTGTACATGTGTTCACTAGTACTCTGCTCCACAACTTTGCCTTTTGTTTGGTTGTGGTTTTCTGCAATGGTCTCTTCATGTTTCATTGAGAATGTTTCTTGATGACTGGTGAATTTGTGAATATATTCCTACTTAATTGTAAGTATAAGGGAAAACATTTAGATGTTTGAAGGATTATGCTATTTTAGGAAAATAGTGGATGTAGGTTTTCTCCAAAACCGTGACTTCACAAGAGATGGGGTGGGTGGATTTTGATCATTTGTTGGATTATGAATATTTTTTACTATTTAGGTGGGGTTAGGTAATAAGTGTTATTGGGCATAGCAGAAACATATGAACAAAGGCAATTCAATTCAAGGATCTCTTTCTGAAGAGAAAAAAGAGGAATAATGATAACATAAAAGGGTGGATTATTGAATCTACTTTTGAGCTACCAGTATTCTTAATTTTACATTAGTATGGATTTTTGGATATTGATACACATTTAAAGTTGTTTTTGTTAGAACATATGGTATGTATGCTTTTACTCTTTCTTGTTTAAGGTATTGTGCCTATGTAGTTCATTTAAAGGTGTAATGTAAATTTCTAGTCTTTGAAAGTTATTATTACAAACTATTTAGGCTAATAAAAATGTAGGTAAATGGTTACCTATAACAATCAAACTTATATTATGTATGTATTCCAGTTCAAACATAGATATATTTTAGATAGATTGTCTGTAAACACTTCAAAGACCTAGAGAATGACATATAAAATGTTTTGTTAACATAGGGCTTTTAATGAAAATGAGACACATCTCCTTCTGGTAGCATCAATTTACTTCAAAGAAGAGGGGGATTGAAGAAACTCCATATGAATTTTGCTTTCAATGCTTCAAAAGTGTCCATTTATGTAAGAAAATGCTCTTGTCTTGACTTCTGACAATATGTTGTACAAAATGGACTGGAAGAACACAAAGGAAAAAGACTGTTGAACTTCACTAAGTTAAGATGGGACAGTCTTACAAAATTCTTGTTTCATACAAAAGTCTGCCAGACATTCTTTAGGATACATAATAGTGAATGCTGAACGTTGCCAAAGTAAGACTAGATACCTACAGTTGTGAAGAGAAAGGTATTCTGACTATAGGGAATTCAGGATATGCCTTAAGCAGTGTTCCAGTGGGAAATGGTCTCCCCACAGGATGTGGTAATTTTGCTTCTCTTTGAGAGAGAGAGAGAGCCATTACAGCTGAGCTCTGCTAAGAGAGTTTCCCAGCAGAGATGTCCATCATTGTTCTGTTCCACTCCTCTAAGGGAGTTTCCCAGCAGAGATCTGCTACACTCAGGTGAAAGAAGGTCTTTACCCAAAACTCATTGAATTGATTTATTGGAGAGGGAGGAATTCAGGAGTGTGCCTATCTTTCCCAGGATGGAAAGAGGCAGCTGCTAATTGAATGGGTGCAGGGATTATATAGGGCTTCTTAAGGACGGAGTTTTTCTAGAGAGAAGATTTTCCAGTAGGAACCGGATTTTAAACCCCTGAGCTTGGACAAATTCACAGATTACATAGGTTTCATGTTCAAAGAATGGTTGGTTTCATGCTCATGCATTGGTTGGTTTCATGCTCATGCATTGGTTGGTTTCATGCTAAGGTCAGGGGCAGATTGCTTTTCTTTGACTCTGGCTTCAGGGCCAAAGTATGTTCCTTTGGTTGGCCTTTTAACCTTTTGGCATTACTTTAAGAACCTGGGTATATTTTCTTTTCACTGGCTCTGGTTCCAGTGCCAAAGTGTGTTTCTTTGGTTCTGTTTTCAGGGTCAAAGTGAATTCCTTTCACTGTCACTGGTTTCAGGGTTAGAATGGGTTTCTTCGACTGACCCTTTTACACTATGTTTATTGTGCTGGAGCTAAAACCTTTCCTTTTTATTCAGATAAAAAGCAAAACTGTTGTGGAATAATCCATTTGTACATTTGTACATTGTATGTCACTATCATTGGTTTAATTAAACTCTGAATAGGCAATATCTAGGTAGGATTTTCAGGGTGGAGAGGATGCTAAAAAAAAAAAAAAAAAGATAGCAGTCAAATCCCAAATGATTTGAACACACAAAATGGAATAGAGGTGTAAGCCACATGGTAGAAAGTAGATTAATAAAAAAGGGTTAATTTAAGTTGCAAGACTTAGTTAGAAACAAGCCTAAGCTATAGGCTGAGCTTTCATGTTTCTCAGCCATTTTGGGGGCTAGCAGACCAAAGAAAAATTCCATATAAATACTTTCTCAAAACTTCCAATGTGAAAGTTTTAATGAAGACATACATTCATGTGAAAATTGCCAACATTTTAGATTTAAGATGCAATAAGGTGATTTATGAAATCATTTAACCTAAATGTTGCTTGGTCGAAGGACAGCTTAGAAAATGAGATTTGCCCACTAATCTCATTCAGTCTGGTGCATGTTTATAGTTATAGATGAATCCAAGTATTTGTAACTTGAATTTGTTTTTGACTATTGTGGGATAATGCTCTTGTGTACTGTAAAAACTTTTTACTCATATTATTTTAATAATACACTGATTGACCAGTAGCCAGGCAATTAGTATAGGTAGGGAAACCAGACTTGGAGAATTCTGAGATAAGGAAAAGCAAGAGACTCAATCACAAGCTAGTCACAGAGGAGGCAAGATAAGAAAATATTACTGAGAAAAGGTACCAACCATGTCACTAATTGTAGACAGGAATTATGAGTTAATATAAGTTGTAAGAACTAGTTAACAATAATCCTGATCTGATAGGCCAAACAGTTCATGATTAATATAAGCCTCTTTGTGTTTCTTTGGGACTGAATGGTTGTGGGACTGGGTGGGAAAGAAACTTCCATCTATAGTTTTTAACTGGAAATTTTTCTATTGTTCTTTTTTGGTGTATTTTTGAATATATCAAAATTATCTAAAAATAATTTTATATTACCTTCTATCTTAGTAGCTAATGGAAGCACAGGCAGAGAGATTAGTACAAAAATTACTGTGTCATGTAGTCTTCTCCAGGTTTCCCTGAGCAAATACCATGTTCTACTATCACAATAAAATTTCTAACCTCTATTCCTTCAGTTTATCTACTCTGGAGGTGAACAGATGACTCATAAAACAACCCAATGGTGCAATTATCACTTCAGTATGAGAAGGACAACAGAAAGTGATAAAATTCTACATTCAGTACAACATTTTATGGCTAACTATAAACTCCCAGTGGCCTTTCGGTATTTGTTACAGTATTAGTGATGATTCATACTAGACTGTCGCAAGGCATGGAAGGATGCCCTATGCTCACATCCAGCAAAGCTGGTGTGAGGAAATGAGCTGAGAGTGAACTGTGTGAAAGATAATGGCATATCAAACATCCAAAGCCACATTTTAGTAAAGCACTGGCAGATTCAAGTAATTCATGAAAAATATGATTATAAGTTAAACATTTATTATCTACCATTTTCAAAGAACAGTGATGCCCCAAATACTCTTCTTACCAGATGAGAGTATGCAGCAGGCAATGTTTCCATTTGTATACTTTACAAATATCTAGAAAGATAATTTTAAGTTATCAAACTGAACTGAGCCTTAGAAAAACAGTATTTGCTATATACCTTTGCCCACACTAAAATGTAAAATTCTTACTTGTAATTAATTTTATTTTTCTATGTTTTTCACAATACACTAAATCAGAGGCAGAGGATTTACCTATGAAAAAATTAAACAGGCATTATTTTCATTGATTGTAACACACTTTCTCATTTTATATATTTCATTGAACAATGTTTTCTGGACATTTAAAATATTGTAACAGCACTATAAACATATTTTTTGTGTTTTCCACCTATCATTTTATAATTAAAATTTCCTCTTTTCATATAGACTTTATTATTATAATAGACAAATAATATTCATTAAGTCAATCTGCAAGAGTTGACTGGAATATTCATCTTTTGTATAACCATTCAGGTTTTTTAACAGGGTTTAATTATAGTTAATGCTGTAACTGGCAATTTATTAATCTACTTTTATGTATAGTCATTTTATTAATAAATATTTTCCTGACATGTGACCATTAACATAAAAAATAACCATGTCCTAGCTCTTGAGAGAGCTATTATATTGATTTAAATGTGTTTTGTCATTTTTTCAAACCATTGATATGAACAGACATTTAATGGAAATGTCACATATTTTAATAGAACTTATGTTTATGTTGTAGTCTCCCAAATAATATCACCACAAAGAAACTGGAAAACACTCTCTTAGTTTTCTACACAAAGCCATATCTTTTATTTTATTTCATTGTACTTTTGAAGATAAAATGTATCTAAGATATGAGCAATCTTCTTAAAAATCTTCTAGCTTTAAAAGCATCGCCCATACCTAGGCTAATCAACTACTATGAGTATTTTTATAATAATTCTGACATTCAACTTCATATTGTTTGATACAATCTGTTTTATGTACATATGGAGTAAGTTGATTACAATATTTGTAGTGATTGAAAACATTAGCTAATTTGTGGCTTTTATTTTCTTTAAAAATAAAAGAATTTTCACAGTGTAATTTTTTAGTTCCTTATGTAATACTGCAGTGATATGCCAAGTAACAATAAACACTGTCACATTGTTAATTTTAAGAAATGATTTCAATTAAAGCAGATTATAATTATAAAAAAATAAGAAAACCTTTCTTGGTAGCAGTGATGCAATTATAGATATTTTGAGTGTTGAGTGAGTCTGATCCTTGAAATCATAATGACTAGATTTGCTTTCATTATTAGGAGATAATGATGCATTGATGGTGATTAGTGAGCTGTGAACAATGCAATGATTTAGAGAAAAATGACAATATCAGGTAAACAAATGAATTGTAGCAACAATAATCCAATCATTTAATGCTCTCAAGGTGAACTTACTTCCATTTGCTTGGTTTTCTTCTATCTCAGCATTTCTCTTTTAACTGGGTTGACCTTATTGAGACAATGATATGTGGAGAAGAGGGTGGGTTTATACTCCTAGTCTTCTGCATCAAGGTCTATATTTAGATATCACCATGTAATTGCTATAGTTGTAATCTTGCCAGTTTTAAGTTCTATAATCAGAGAACACAAAAAAATGTTATTGCAGATAGCATTATTGAAAAAAACAAAAGAAAAAGAAAAAAAATGGATGAAGGAACACACACACACAGTTACTACAAATAGACTCTAAAGGTTAGTTCATAGCATCTCACCACTACCCAGTTCACAGACAATTTTCTGTCTTCAGAAGTCACCAATTGCCTTAATTTCTGTATATTTACAACAAGAGAAGAAGTAGTGGTGGCATGCCTTTGTGGTTTGGATTTTTAGGTTGGATGGTATGTCTAGATGAGGGTATAGCAATCAAGTTTGTTCCTAGTGAAATCAAGACCGCTTGACTTCAAACGAATAAGAGTACTGATTGACCCATTATAACTGAAACATCTTTGTAGAGAGTGTCTAAGCATAATAACAACTAAAATTTTGTAAATCATCTGAGACTGATCATCCACAATAGAAATGGCTTGGTAACCATGTTTTTCTAGACAGCCTTCAGCTTAAACCAGTTCCATAGAAAAAAAGGGAGATAATGTCATGAAAAAAAAATCGAAACAACAGTAATTTGTCTTAGAAAGGTTCTACACAGAGATAATCTTAATGATTTATCTGTTGATTTATTCTTAATCCAAGTTTGAGAGCATTCAGTTTCAATGTGGAACCTTGATGCCTGCATATGCATTGGGGCATTGTTTGGATAATTTATTTACTTAAGATATTCTTACTGAATAATTCATATGTACCATTCTATTTCTGGATATCATGATAATGAAGATGGAAAAACAAACTCTCTGCTACTAAAGAGCTCTTTCTGGTATTAGAGGTAGAATTTAAAACACATATTTGCTAATGGTGTAATGAAAGTGGTAGTAAATCACTATTATGTTGATTTTTCATAATATAGTATTTGTGCCCTGAATGTGCTCTACTCAGTTCTATTGAAAGTATAGTTGACAGTATCCCAGCTTCTAATGCTCTATATTTACCATCAAACCAGTGTCATGCATATGAAGGCTGTTGCAAGTTAGCAGGAAACAAGACTTCTTCCTGAAGACAAAGGACTTTCCATGGGTGTGGGCCATCTTTATTTGGATCTGAGATGGAATATTTGAATTTTCCCCTCTTCCTAGTCATCTATGGCTGTTTCATTTGAAGCTTCTTTTCTTATCTTCCCCATTTCTCCCTCCTTAACGATGTACAGGTCGTTATCTAATTTCACCTGTGTCTGTTTTTTGGAGGACCTAAACTGACCAGCTGTGCATGTTTCCCATGTCCAGAGGAATGAGCTAAATACATTTTCTCTGCTATGAGCCAGTCTGTAATGCTCATTTCTATTAAGCCTGTTTAGCAGCCTAGGAAACTAATGCTCTGCCAGATAAAGTGACCTGATCAAATCACATGGTTATTTACAGATAGAGATTTGTACCTCCTCCAAATTCAGAGCCAGCTACCAAGTTCTTACTATGTCAATTTGAGTAGCCAAGGACACTGTCAAAGTGTTTATGATTATCATGATACATGGAAAATTATCTTACACAATATGTATAATATTATATATGTACAATCTGCGATTGGATATACTATGCACATACAATGGACAATATGCAATTATACATGCACAGTATCTATTATATACAGTATTCAGGCATAGTGTTAGGTCAGGAGATTGTGCGCTGCTGAAAGAGAAAAAGAGTCATGAAAGCACTCTGATATACACTAGGAAATGATGAATTACCTAGTTATAATATAGACAAAAGATCTGAACAAACATTTATCTAGTGAATATTGCGAGTGGTTAGTAAGCACAGTAATATATACCCAATATCATTAATCATTAATGTGACGTAAACTTCCATTGAAAGTTTACTTCGCCACCTACTAGAATGGCTACAATCAAAGAAATAATATATTGCTAGTAAGAAGACAAACTAGTGCAACTCTTCTGAGAGGATTTTATTCATTGTTCAGAAGGTCAAATCACAAGTAATATATGATCTAACAATTTCACTCCCAGACATGTAACTGAATATTAAAATCAAAGCCTTGCATATGAAAGTACACAGCAGTATTATTTCCAAACACAAGCTTCACTAATGGATGAATGAATAACAAAATGTCGGGTCTCCATTTCATGCTGGTCAGCCACAAAAGGAAATGAAGCATGTATGAACCTTGAAAATGGTGTTTATGGATTGATTTGCTTAAAATGCAAAAGGGGAAAGTCCCTAGAGATGGATAATCAATTAATTATTTCCTGCCATGAACTGGAGGAATGGGTATGAGAACAACTACTAACAAATACTTTTCCTTCTGCAGTGATGATGATATTTGAATTTAGATCATTCCAATTATTGTAGGCTTAGTGACTTTAAGTAAACCCAAAAAATTAGGGAAAAATTTAAAATCAGTTAAAATTTCATTCTTTGCTTTTCTTTCTATTCACAATGATGTCACCCTCAAGCAACTGTCAGACATGACATGAAAATAACTATTATAGGCTATCAATGAATGTGAAAATTAAAACAAAATAATGAAAGTGAAAATGTGACAGACCATGTTATTGCTGATTTGTAGAGTAGAATGCGGGACATATACAGAGTGTGATGGAAATCAACATTCAAAAAAAATGAATCCCTTCATTTAGAAACTACATTGCCCTGAGAACTGAGCTGAATAGTCAGCCATTCCCAGGTTTTCTTGAATTGTTTCTCAGGACCGACAACCTAGAAGTAGAACTACAGACAGACAGTACCAGAGAGAGGCTCCTTAGGTTGACCTGCAATGAAGTCTGTGGTGTTGACTCAGAGCCCCTCACTTCAGGAGGTGACACCGAAACCAGATACAGGGGGATGGCTGTGAATACTTTTGAAATATAATCTACAATGCTTGGATGGGATTAGAAGTGATGCAAGGAAGAGACATAAAGATTAGAACCCTGTTGTCTTGTGCTCAAAAAGGAGAGCTGTACTGTTTTATACTGGGAATACAAACCATTAACTTAAAATTAAAGATGAATGTCCCTGCGTTTTGACTGAAATTTCCTATTCTTAGTTAATTAAGGATGGATGGCAAGGAAGAGTAATTTGAGCACTCAATAAGGGCCAATAGTAAATTGTTTAGTAAAATGTGAACAAAAGTAGGAGAGTACTGGGACATCACGAAAATCAATAGCATTTATAGCATGAATAGTAAAAACACAGAGACAGATATTGGGATTTAAGCTGAACATTAGAAGAGCAAAGCAGCCATGCTGCTAGAGAGTTATTATTACCTCTACCAGACTCAGATGAACAAAGGGCCAATCCTGTCCTCACCAGGCTGCTACGCTCTCCAACAAACCTCAGACTACAACGAGCTTAGTGTTCTCCTACGTATATACCTTTTTCCATCTAGCCACATCACTCCTATCTCCACCTACCTAGGACTGGGATTAAAGGTGTGTGACTTTAATGTTCTGGGAGCATCTTTGTGTGAGTTCTATTTCTCTTGTTACAGATTCAATCTTGTGTAACCCAGAGTAGTTTGAGTCCTGGGATTAAAGGTGTGTGCCATTACTCCCTGACTTTTAGCCCTTCACTCTGATCTTCAAGCAAGCTTTATTTTTAAAATACAAATTAAATACCACTATAATCTTCATATTACAGGCTTAGAAGATGGAAAATAATATTGTAATAAAGGCACATATCTTCAACCCATTTGTAGGGAAAAAATTGCAAACTTTGTGACAAAGAAGATCATCCAGATACAAGAGGCCTAAAGAACCCCAAATAGGAGCATAAAGAAAACTTTCCATGACATAACATATTAAAATATTAAAACTTAGGATATTAAAAGCTAAGAAACAGATAAGCCAAATCACTTATTAAGGTAGCCACTTCATAATAACACCTGGTCAATTAGCAGAGACTTTTAATGTGCAGACTGCCTAGAAATATACATTCAAGGTTCTGAATTACAATAATTACCAACCCAGAAATATGCATACCATACCCAGCAAGAGTCTTTGTTAAATGTGAAGGGAATAATAATAATAAAAAAAACCTTTCCTCGATAAGAATAGTTTAAAGAAATTTGTGACTACAAAGCAAGATTTAAAACTTAACAGATGGTAAGATATATTTAAGAGAAGAATAAACACATTCAGCAGATCACAAGAAACAAATAATAAATGAAGGACAGGTTGTCAAAAGATGTCTGAGAAAGCACAAAAATAGGGCAGGTAACAATGTACATTGTTCAATAAAACTCTTAATATTAGTTGTATCAATTTTCTAATAAAGAATGAAAGATGATATACTTAGATTAAAAACCATGATTCATTTATTAGCTACATATAGGAAGCAGATATCACTATCAATGATAAACACACCTAAGTGAAAAAGACTGGGGAATGGTATTCTAAGTTAATGAACTAGAGAAAGAAACATATAGCTAATTTATTATTCACAGAAATAGAC
Source organism: Alexandromys fortis (assembly GCF_014885135.2). NCBI lineage: Eukaryota > Metazoa > Chordata > Mammalia > Rodentia > Cricetidae > Alexandromys > Alexandromys fortis. The sequence continues at coordinate 2,805,578 of NW_026068053.1, read as the reverse complement.
TTCAAACCAAAACAAGTTAGAAGAGATAAGGAGTGTCGCTTCATAGTCATTAAAAGTACAATCTAGCAAGAAGATAATATAATTCCACCTATATATGTACTTAACACAGAGCTACCCAAAATCGTAAAATAAATACGTAGATCTAAAACAATAGAAAAGCCCCAGCACAATAATTGTGATGATGTTACTAACCCAGTCTCACCAATAGATACATGATATAGATAAAAGCATACATAAAATTGAAGTCAAATAACATCTTTAAATATAAACCAGACAGGAAAATTCTATCTAAATACTAAAGAATAACCTTTTTAGTAGTTCCTGAATCTCATTATAAATATTTCTATATGTGAGGAAACAATTCTGAGCAGATATATGACAATTAAAATAACATCATTATTTTATGTGACCACAATGAGCTAAAGGTAAATAGCAACAAGAATAAAAAAAAAAATAAAAACACAGAAAGTATACAAAATCCCATAAAATAATCAACCCATGACTAATTGATAATTGACATCAAGGAGGAAATCAAGAAAGTTTAAAAATTAATATAATTAAATGAAAGTAAAATTCAAAAATATCCTGAAGGTATCCCTAAAGGAAAAATTTGTAGTATTAAGCCCCTAAATTAAAAAAAAAGAGAGAGAGAGAGAGAGAAAGAGACCTCAAATAAATAAATAAATAGTACAATTGAAGGTTTGGGAAAACAAGAACTTTGACAACTTAAAAGAGTGTATGGGAAGAGATAAACAAAACAAAGCTGAAATTAATAAAATAGAATTGACAAAAATTATAATTAATGAAAAGAAGGCTTGGTTCTTTGAAAAGATTAACAATATTGACAAGCTATTAGTCAAATTAAACAAAATTAACAAAAGCAGACATTAAAAGGGAAACATTAAAACAAATAATAAAGAAACTCAGAAACAATATGATAACTTATGTTTCAGTAAACTGTAAAAATCTAAAAGAAGAGAAAAAGTTCTAGATACATATGACTTATCAAATTTAATCAATATGAGTTAAATAATCTAGAAAATGGTAGATAAAGGGACCACAAATAGAAAAGAAAGATGCCAAAATATCATATTTGCAGATGATATAATTCTACACTTAAATGACCTTGAAGACTCTGCCACTAATCTCCAAATTTGATAAACAACAGAGTAGAAGGATTCACAATTATAACACACACACACACAAACACACACACACACACACACCTCACACACCAGTAATAAACAAACCAACCCCAACAAAAAACCATGGAAATAATTTATTTACAATAGCCTCAACAATATCCTAGAATAAATATAACCAAGAAAATGAAAGACTTATTCAGGGAAACCCTAAAACAGAGAAAAAAAAAACTGAAGAAGATACTGGAAGATAGAAAGACTTTTTATATCTATGGATTGGAGTAGTTAACAAGTTGACAATGGTCAACCCAACGAAGAAATCTATTGTGCCTTTCAAACTTCTAGTGCTTTTCTTCACAGAAATGGAAAACAAATTCCTAAAATTCATATGGAAACATAGAGATGCAGGATAGCCAAAACAATTCTGAAAAATAAGAACACTTCTGGAAGTATCATCAAACCAGTTTTCAAGTTATAACACAGAGATATAGTGGTTAAAATAGCATGGTATTGTCACAAAATGAGACAAGTTACTTAGTGAAACAGAAGAGGTTCCATATTCCCACAGTTACCTATTTTTTGACAAAAAGACTAAAATTTTGGTGGGGAAAAGACAGCATCTTTAATAAATCATGAGGGTCAAAGTAGGTAGCTACACATAGAATAAAATGAGTTATTTATTTATTTATTTATTTATTTATTTTCTAGACAGGGTTTCTCTGTAGCTTTGGAGTCTCTCCTGGAACTAGCTCTTGTAGACCAGACTTGCCTCAAACTCACAGAGATCCACTCGCCTCAGATCCTTATTTCTTACTCTGCACAAAGTTTAATTGCAATTAAATCAAAGACTGAACACAAATCCTGATACCCTGAAGCTGATAGAAGAGAAAGTTGTTAATACAATTGTAGGCAGGAAACTGCCTGGCTTTATATCAACTTACACAAGTTAGTCATATGAGAGAGGAAGGAGCCAAAACTGAGAAAATGCCTGCATGCGATCTAGTTGTGTTTTCTTAATTAATGACCAATGTGGCGAGGGCCCAGCATATTGTGGGTGGTAATATCCCTGGACAGGTGGTCCTGGGTTCTATAAGAAAGCAAGCTGAGAAAGCCAGTAAGAAGTATTACTCCACAGACACTGTAATAGTTCCTGCTTCCAGGAGCCTGCCCTGCTTGAGTTCTTATCCTGATTTTTCTTTGCTGATGAACAGTGATGTGGAAGTATAAACCAAATAAACCCTTGCCTCTTCATCTTGCTTTTGGTTCATGGTGTTTTATTTCAGCACTGAAACCCTAATGAAGAAAACTGCCTATGCAAGATAAGCTCATTGATGCAGTAGTGTTAGGGATGTGTGGGAGTATTCAAATACTTTCTGATTCAATTTGAATTCCACCCTCATAAGGTGGATCCTATGCCTGGAATTCATTTGACCCAAATTCTATAAGTGACTATTCATAAGCCCAAGAAAAGAACCTAGTGATATTGTTTTGCTAAATAAGAAAAAAAAATAAGTTTTTTCTTCATATCCATATATTAGTGATTCTCCAAACTTTCATTAGAAAAGGTTACTTTTAGAAGTAGATAGAAATTAATATGGAAGTGAATTAACACAAAGAGAATAAGAAACTGTGGAGTGATCTGCTTAAAATATCATACAGTATCATTTTCCAACAAGGGTTAGAAACCATCATGGAGAGCCAGAGAGAGGAGAATCTTTAGTAAGACACTATTTGAGGGATATGATAGGACAGTTATACACATGAAGTTATAATGGCTGAGACTGTCTGCACAATACTTCAAACCAGCCAAGAGCCTAGCATTGATGGAGCAGTTCATGTAATTCTATCCCACTCAAAGAAGTTACTGGAAGTAGGTTGTTCCAAACTCATGTGTGTACAAACAGCACTAAATAGACTTAATAGATATTAAATTTTACAAAGGAGAGCTAGAGTATACAAAGTTGAGAGGGGAAGTATGGAATTTTGGGGGAAGAAGGGGGTGTGAGATAGATTAAAACACATATTCATAAAAGAATATTAAATAAAGCATTAAATTTATAAACAACTCACTGATTCTGCTGTCATCTTATCCTGGTCAATCTTCTTGTCTTTTGGGTGGTAGAGATCCTAAGCTACTCTTTACTAGGAATTCTCTACCAACCATATGTACTCCATAGCCCTAGAAGACTGCCACTGCCCTCCAGCCTTGAGAAACAGGACCAGTACACACTTCAAAGGGAAACTGTTTCTGAACTTCTTGACCAAGCCACTTTACATTCCAGACTGTAGCTGACAACCAGAAAATTCTGGGTGGAAGCTGAAAGCTCAAAATCTAGACAAATAGAGAAAGTCAACATGTCAGTCGACTATGAATTACCTCTATCCTGAAGATTTCAACAATTTTGGTGTAAGAAGAAAGATGACTTTCACAAAAAGTGAAGAAAAAGTGAACCCATGAACTAGCTTTAGATGTGCAAATACCAATTTAGAAATAAAAAAAAGACAATGATGAAACCAGAATTACATGCCTTCTTCAAATACTATAAATCTCATCATAGAAATGCACCCTAATGAAAAGATCCTGGAAGAATTTCCAAACAAAAAATTCAAAAAAATATGAACATAAAAATGTTCAAACTCAAAGAAGACAAGGACAAAGAGATGAATGACTGGGAAATCAATCCAAAGCAGGAAAATCGAGTTCAGATTGATGAGGAAAAGAAATGATGCTGGAAATGAAAACTCCGCAATATAGTGAAAATCACATTGTTAAGGCTGCCAGTACAATGGAGCATGTTTCAAATAGAAGCTCAGTGATGGAAGACAAAATAGAGGAATTAACTGGATTATTTGGTAGAGGAACACAGAGAGAGAGAGAGAGAGAGAGAGAGAGAGAGAGAGAGAGAGAGAGAGAGAGAAATCTAGCTGTATAGAGGAGTTCCAGAAAAATACTGCAACTTAAAGAGAAGTATAAAAGGATATAGAAGGACACAGGCATCTAATAAATGATCTCAGAACAGATACTCAAAAATATCTGAGTAATTATTAAGACATATGAAAACTGACAAGAATTAGACATCTTTCAAGTAATTTGAATATTAATGGAAAAACCACAGACAAAGTGATTAGGTTAGAAGTACTATCTCCTTTTTTTTTCTTGTCTATAAGAAATTCACATCACCTACACATATAAACACCTTTGTACAGTAAAAGAATTGGAATATCCCAAGCAAAAGACCCCAAGAACCAAAAGATATAGATAGTCCAAATTCAGAAAACATAGACTTCAAACCAATAATAGTCAGAATAAATTTAAAGTGTCACTTGCACCCGATAAAGGAACAACTCACCAATAGGATACCATTATTCTAAACATATGTACACTAACACCAGGCTACTCAATTCTATAAGGGAAATGCTATTAGGTATGAAAATAAAGATTGAAATAAGCAATCATTATGGGAAAACCTTCACTACCCTTCTATCACAGAAAGACAGGCCTTCCATGGGGATGGAGACTAAGAAGAGAAACTCTAGAATAAAACAATATCATAACTCAAATGGACTTAACAGATATTTACATGACATTTTGTTCAAAGTAAAGGACAGGAACTACATTATCACCTCATATCCAGAATAAAGCTACAACAGAATGCTTCCACAGCTGATAAACAGTCACCAAAGTAGCATGATACAAAGTTCTATCCTTCCTATAAACACATAACAATCATACTAAGAAATGATCATGAAAACAATAAGATACACAATATCTTAACGCAAACAACAAACAAAGAAAGCAAAGACAAACAAACACAAAACAACAACAGCAATACCGTCTTGGAATATTCCAACCATAGAAGTAAAAGTTCTGTGTATCGAATCTCATGTAAAGCTTTAAAAAATTGTAATTGCTTTATAAAAGTGGATTCAATAAGCGGCATTTTTATCTTATAGTTATTTCCTCCCTTTTTTCTTTTTAGTCTTTGTTCTCCTTTTGGCAGGTGTTGGGGTCTATGCACTGGGTTTTAAGGTCAGCGTGGTACTTCTAATATGATGTCAGTGATATGTCTGAGGGACCTATCACAATGTAAAAATTCAGAAGAAAATTTGAACAGTAAGATCTGTTGTATATTTGGAAGACCTTTAACAGGATCAATGTAGTCTTCCTTACTTTTCTTTGGACAGCCATTGCCATTACAATAAACTTATTTGGACACACTGTATATCCTGTACCATAAAAAATTCTGTGTAATGAAAACTTTAAGACACTGATAAAAAACAATGGAAAAGGGAACCAGAAGATAGAAAGACAACTCCCCTTCGTTAAAATACTCAACCTACTAAGAGCAACCTAGAGACTTAATGCAATCCTTTTTTAACTGAATAGCTACAGGCAAATGTAAAACCGTATCCCTCTTTCTACAGAAAACTCAACTGGAAATGAATTGAGGATCCCAACATAAAACCTTTTTTCTCTGCAATTGGGAAGCAGAGGCTGGGGGAGATCAATGAGTTCAAGGCCAGCCTGGTCTACAAAGAAAGTTTCATGATAGCCAGGACTTTTAACAAAGAGAAACCATGCCTCAAGAAAACAAAGAATGAAAAACTTTTCTCCTGATCACACAAAAGGAAAAGTCCAGAAAATGCTTGAATTCCATGGCAAAACAACAGCTTTCTGAGAACGAGTGCAGTAGCAAAAGCATTGGCACCACCGATAGATAAATGAAAGTAAAACTGAAATGTGGGTACCAGAAAGGGCACAGTCATCTGCTCATCTGTGAAAACACAGACTACAGAATGGAAGAGTCTTTAATCACTGTACAACAGACAGATTCTTAGATCCAGAACATACAGAGAACTAAAAGAAGCCCTAAATAACCCAATGAAAATTTGTATGTGTCACTAAATAGGGTATTCTCTAATAAATAAATACAATTGTCCGAGAAATTTTCTAAAAGTTTTCAATATTCTTATCCTTCAAGAAGATACAAATTAAAATTAGTATGAAATTTTGTCATCTTGCTCCAGTCAGAATTGCTATGATAAAAACAACAACAACAAGCAAATGAAAAACTTCTGGTATGGGTGTGGGAGGTAAACTGGTGTGGCCTCTGTGTACAACAGAATGGGGGTTCCTCTAGAAAACTAGATATGATCCAGCTATGGCACTCCTGACCATATCCGGAGAAGCCTCATGTCTTACTACAGAAATACTTTCCATTAGTTATCATTGCTGGATTACTCATGAGAGCTAGAGAATGGGACCACCCTAGATGTTCAGCAGCAAATAAATTGAGAGTAAAGGTGCAGAATATTTTACTTAATGGAATATTATACAGCTGTTAAGAAAAATTATACAGTGTCCTCAGATTCTGAGATTCTTTCTTCTATTTCTTGTATGAGAGACATATATGGATCTAATCTACATAAGAAGTAGAAAAAGAAAAGATCTCCTGAATAAATATGGAACATTGGAATCATGGGAGAGGGTAGAAGGAAAAGGGAGGACGGGAGGGAAGTGAAGAAATACATAGATATAGATATAGATATATATCAATAAAAATTTTTTAAATTTCAAAAAAAAGAAAAATTATACATTTTCACAGATAAACAGCTTTAAGTTTGAAGCAATCTAATTAAAACAACCCATACTGAGAAAGAGAAGTCATATATGTTCTCTCCCAAATATGAATGCAAGTTGTGTATATTCAAATATGTGGGCTTCATTTGGAATATCCATAGAATTCAGGTCATCATTAAGGGACTGTCCTGTGGAGGATAGGAAATATAGTTGTGTAAACATTTAAAGTGAATAGTGGAACAGGAAGGTGTAAGGGGTTTGTCATGGAAGGCTGGGTAAAGAGGGAATGGGAGGGGGGACACTGTGGTGCTTTATGAAGTTACATGGAAGAGTATTAATGGAGAAGCTTCTTAAAATATATGCAAATACATATCTAAAAAGAGTTTAAATGGAGTTACCCTTAGAACAGTGCAACAATATCCCTGCTGAGCAACATAGGCTAATTAATCAATAGATCAGTTGCAGGACTGGGTTGTCTTTTGGGGGGTTGTTGGCCTCAGAGATCTCATAGGCCCTCAAAATTTGGTAATGCTTCTGAGAATATTTTTGGTTTCTGTCCAAAATTTGTCAGTAAGACCCTACTACTAACATCACATATCTGATTCATAGAAATACCAGGAGTTGGTATTCACCATGAAATTTCATTCCTACGAGTTCTGGAAGATGCTATACACATTACCACAAGAGAAACATAATTTTAGTATTATGCAGCTATGAACCCTGAATGCTAAAGTAAAGTCCATCCTTGCGAGACATGCCCATTTGTGCAGGTATTTGCTCCCAAGTACTCCATAAACCAGGTATGGTAGTGAGTTGCTAAAATCCTAGCACCCAGGAGATTGATATAGGAGAAACAGAAGTTCAAAATCATCCTCAGGTATATAGTGAGTTCAACATCAGCCTGAAATGTATGAATCTTAGATAAAAAGATAGACAGATAATAGATAGACAAATAATAGATAGATAGATAGATGATAGATAGATAGATAGATAGATAGATAGATAGATAGATAGATAGATAGATAATAGAGACAGATGATTGATGGGTGAGTAGACAGTGGACAAATTATATATATAATGTGGATTTGCTTATATTTGAAAACAATAGTTCAAGCCACCAAATTTTCCACAGGCTTTATTGACATCATCATTTTCCAAATCTTTATGTGATGTTGTCTGTCATACTTAACATCCTTCACTTAATGGACCTATGTAGCAATGTGTCTTAAATATTACTAAGTAAATCAAACAGTAGAGTATGAGCTGCCTCCTCCTCATTGGCTTGTTCTTGTTCCAGGAGTTTTATATTCTAGAAAATAGAAACAGTTATGTGGATTTGTTAAGAATTAAATGCTTAGCTGTCTTGTAGGTAAAATAGTAGTTGGGGACAAGTAAGAAAAAACATGGAAAAAAGAGAAAGAGCATTCTATCTTTCACAGATTTTGCTAGTCATAAAAGATGAGAGAATCAATTCTGGCATATTTCATGAAATGACTTGTCTTTTTCATACCATGTTTCTTATTCATTTTAAGTATAATTTTGTTTCAAGAAATATTGGGATTATCACGAATGAATTCCATATTACTTTTGCTCTCCCCACACAATCTTTTCAATGATGGCAGTATATTTTCAACTTTGTTTTTGAAGTTTATTCTAATTATCAAGGAAACATATTCAATATAATTGTTTCAAAGAAAGCACTATTTGGTAGTGCAAACTCTGCCATTCATATATTTGATACACTCCTTTGCTCCTAGAGATCCTGAATGAGGGGAAAGCAGTGATATCAGCTATATTTCTAGGAATAGGGCTTAAGCTGGAAAGTCTTAGCATCCATTGTGTTGCCATAGTTTTTATTATCACCTCATTGGCTCATTATTTTAAGGGTTAATATAGCTTACTGTGAGAACTATAGTTTCTCCTATTGAAAATAGATTCTTTTCTCACACAATATACCCTGATTACAAGATCCCCTCCCTCTATTCTTCCAAGGTCCTCCTTATATTCCCTTTCTTTCAGATCCACTTTTTTTTGTCCCTCATTTGAAATAAACAGGCTTCCAAGAGATAATTACCAAACATGAGAAAATAAAATATAACAAGATAAAACAAAAATTGTTATATTGAAGCTTGAAAAGGGAACTCAACAGCAGGAAAAGAACCCAAAGAGCAGGCATAAGAAGAGATCCACTCATTTGCAACCGCAGGAGTCCCATAAAAATAGTAAGCTCAATGCTTTAATATAGACAACCTGGTCCAGTCCCGAAATGGCCCTGTGTTTGCTGCTTCACTCCTTGAATTCATATGAGCCCTGCTCAGTTGATTCAGAGGGCCTCTTTCTTCTGGTGTCCCCCATAGCCACTGCTCTTACACTCTTTACGCCTCTGCTTTCATCACATTCCCTGACCTCTGAGGGGAGAAACTGGATGGAGAAATCTTATTTAGAGCTGTGTGTTCCAAGGGCTCTCTCTTCATCTGTTCCCATTTGCTGTGTAATGAAGCTTCTCTGGTGATGACTGGATAAGGCACTGATCAATGAATATAGCAGAATATCATGGGAGTAATATTTTATAATTATTCCTAGACAAGTAGTGTTTGGTTTTACCCTAGGTCTCTAGGTTATCTAATCTTGGGGAGAATCTTAACTTTTATGCCTTGATTAGATATTGTATTTATTAATAGTGCCTATCCTTATACTTATCAACTCTTCATAAATACCTGGAACATTTGGTTTAATTCACAAACTATCTAATATACTTATTTTTACTTGTGAAGATTTTCTGAATATTTCTTACACATTTTATACAAGTAATATATACATATATGTGTATATACATATACAAGTAATGTATACATATATATGTACATATAATTTATCTATTTCATTAGACTATATTACTTTCCCCATAGTACCAGAGTGAAAATTTTCCTCATTCTTAGCAATTAGTAACTGGTCACAAAATACGGGATTCAAAATCTAAGGATAGGCCCAAGTTGTCAACATGAGTCCACCAATGACCCAAGTTCGAGGACTTCTAACATAAATGTTGGGCTCACATAGCTAACTGAACTAAAAATATGCTTTGGTGAATATTCAGGAAACTTAGATATGAGATTTGGACCATGGAGATGGCTCAGTAGGTAAGGGTATTCGCTTCCAAGCATAACGACCTGACTCGCAGCCTTGGAACTCACATGAAGAAACAAGAGAAGTGACACTCACATGTTGTTCTCTGATCTCACACATTTGTCATGTGTGTTTGCACATATGCATATATACACACACTTGCATATATGTACACACACTTAAAATAAATGGTCAATATTTTAACAACCTCTTTCAAAATGAAAAGAAATCCATAGAAAATAGCCTTTGTTTAATTTTTTTCTGAATTTGAGTTTCATTTTAGCCTTTGTACTTTACGTAACTTCCAGTTGCTTGTCACACTTTAATACTTTGTATATTTTATTTTGCTCTATATGAATCTTGATCCTGTTCTAATATTCCAACTCTTCTTCTAAACTATATAACTATTCCATATGTTTTACACATCTGTATTGATGAATATTTAACTACCATCTATTTTCTGACATTCATATGGATCTGACACTGGTAAGATTTTTGTCTCTTGTTTTCCTCTGTGTGTATGGTATTGAGGATAGAATATAGGACCTTTAACATACATACCCTAGCTGTACTTCCAGGCATGTTGTTGAGGAGGCTGCTTATTCATTTTCTGAACACTCAAGACTCCTAAAATAATTACACAGTAATCTTATTAATAACAGTATTGCTTGGCCAATATCTTGAGCATATTTTTGGCTAACTCTTATATCTTAAATTAACCAGTTTCTATTAATCTCTGTATTGTCACGTGGCTGTGACTTACTGGCAAGGTTTCAGTGGGCTCCTGCTCCTACAGAGGTGTCTGATTCCTTTGGGTAGCTACATGGCTTCTCTCTGACTCTTCCTACTGTCTTTCCATATCTCTTTCAGCCTGGCTTTACTCTGTTAAGCCACTGGACAAAAGGATCTTCTTTATTAACCTATGATATACAAAGTTAAATCCCATATCACCTCCCCGCTTCTGTCTAAATAAAAGTAGTTATTTTTCTCTTATGAACTTAGCCACACCATTTCTAATACAGGGCTTAGACTCCTTAGGATAGAATGATTATTGAAACATTTAGCATATGTTTCTTGCTTAATATTGTTTATGCTTGTTGTAATTCTAATTTTATACTAGATATAGTTTGTGTTAGACTTAGAACTCTTATTTAAACAAAAGGGGGAAGTACTGTAGGAATTCCTTCAGCCAGTAGCCTTTAAGATACCAGTCCACTTGGGTGTGGCATATTATACTATATATGATGACATAAAGTAGGCACTCACTCTCTCTCCTGACTTCTGGAATTGGTTCCTGATCCCTGTTCATGCAGAGGACTTTCATCTGTGAGTATACCCCTAAGTAAATAACCCTTTATTATATGCAATTCTGAGCTAGTGAGGCATTATTTTGTAACTTCTGTCATCAGCATGTTAGGGTTGTTCATTTGAATGAGCTGCAATTATTCAAAGTTAGAATATGGAATAGAAAACCAGTGAATAAATTTAATCTAGGAGACTTTCATTTACCATATTCAGAGATTCTGAAATCATACAATGCATGTTTAATTTGAAATAATATTTTTCCCTCTTATCCCACAATACAGCTACCATCCCTCGGGTTAAAAAATAAGATATTTCCTATGAAAACTTCATGCAGTAAGTTCTCATTCTATGTGAGGGAGATAAATAAGTTAGTTCCAAAGTGCATCAGTTTCATTTAACCAGTGGTCAGTGGGACATTAGCTTTAAATCTGCAAACACAAAACTGTTTTTGTAAGTTTATTTCTTCTAACATCTATTAGCATATATTTTTTAGATAAATACTGAAAGAAATTTAAAATCAGATAAGCAGTTTGTTCATGGGGCTTTTCAAGAAAATGTCTGTTCACTTCTTCATTTTTTTTGATACTCTGAGTAATATTCCCTTTCATTGTAAATATTCCCATCTTCCTAGCCACTGTGCAGATTAGTGGTGGTTCTCTGTGGAGAGGCACACAGGGGGTGCAAAGCTGAGTGAGAACAGGGTTAGTGATGAGCAATCAGAAGTCCTACATAATTAAATGATGGTTTTATGGCTTTGGTTGAGAACATTTCAGTTGATTGTAAGGGACATTAGAGGCTCTTGATGAGATCCTAGTGGGCTGTGACAGTGCACTTACAGGAAGTACCTGAAGTTTCTGGAGAAATACCATTTCTCTTTTACTGCTATGAACAGTTTGGTAGTGTTCCCTTCAGGTGACCAATCTGCTGTTTCTATACATGAGTATGTTTGTCTGGAAATTAGCTATTTTCTAAGCTCATTTACTGAGTCCAAAGGGTCATAAGATGTTGTCTGAGGTTCCTGTCGTACCCAGTTTCCACAGTTGCTAAGTCCCAAAGATATCACACAGAGGTCTACCTTACTTATAAATTGATTGGCCTAGTAGCTCAGACTTCTTATCAACTCTTATAAGTTATATTAGCCCATTATTCCTGTCTATGTTAGCCATGTGGCTTGGTACCTTATTTGGCAAGGCAACCACATCTTGCTTCTTTTATGGCTGGGTCACGACTGCAGCTGAGCTTTCCTCTTCCCAGAATTCTCCTGTACTCATTGCCTGCCTCTACTTTCTGCCTGGTTGTCCCACCTATACTTCCTGGCTGGCTAGTGGCCAATCAGTGTTTTATTAAAATACAATTGACAGTGGACAAACCATGGTCCCACAGCAACCCCACTTGTTTTTAAAGAGGAACTCTGAATCTGATATCCTTTGTTTAGCTTTTCTCCTGACTATTATCCATAACAACTTGTAATCAACATTCTAAACAAAGGAAAATATACATAGCCCACTTTTTGGGAATGTGGGCATAGTTTTTTAGGCTACTTCTTGCTGATTGGGCGTGCTAATAATCTTATGGTGACCTAACAAATATTTAGAATTATAATCAAGTCATGACTGGAGTATCCTGTGAGGCTTGATCATCTTAGACAGCAGTCTTGAATCAGTTCTGGATGTAGAACTCAGATATCTGGGCCATCCACTCCTATTGAAGATTTGTCAGGGGATCTTCCTTGATCAAACCTGATTTTTTTTAACCCAGATTGAATCCACAACCTCTCATTTCCTGTGGAAACAAAAGGTGCATGCTTGTAGGATTTGCTGAATGAGGCAGAGGCAGGAGGATCACCAGTTCAAGGCCAACCTAGGATATACATTTTAAAGGCTATTGGCTAAAGGAGTGGAATGTGCTCCCACAGCAATAAGGAAGCTTCATTAAAATACAGGAATTTGTTATTAGGTGCTTATAATGAGTCACCGTTTTTTTGTTTTTGTTTTTTTTTTTTTTTTTCTGAGCCCTAAGAACTTGCAATGGTTACTAGAAAACCTTGGTGGTTATTAAATAGCATTTGTAAATGGCTTTTTCTTTTTGTGTGACAAAATATCCAACAAGAAGCAAATCTAAGAAAGGAAGGACTTAAATTTGCTTCTGTTCATACGGTTCTGTCCATTATGGCAATATAGCAAGGAAATCATGAAAGCATAAAGTTCATGGTAACTGGTCATATTTGGTCATATTGTGTCTGCAGTTAGTAAGCAGAGTAATGAATACTCCTTAGGGATACCCTTTCTCTGAGTATCCTAGCCCATGGACAGTATTACTAACTGTTAAGATGGGTCTTTCCACTTTAATTAACTCAATCTAATAATCCATCAGAAGCATTTCCAGAAATAATTCAAGCTACATAAGTCTCATAGGCTAAAACCTAAAGTATTAGGATATATCAAATTAACAACCAATATTTGCCAAGAATAACTTAATATAAATAAAGCTTTTACTGAATGAGAATATTCCAGAATACATTAGGAATACCTAATGATTGATGAATTACACATGTTGTGAAATGTTAGGAATTGTATTCCTTCTCTACCCATGTAAACTGGAATCTGTCACATGGCTTAGTAATTACTGAAGATACCAAGTATTTATTTATTTATTTATCTATCTATTTATTTATTTATTTATTTATTTATTATGTAGTATTCTCAGTATTCTGTCTGCATGTATGCCTGCAGGCCAGAAGAAGGCACCAGATCTCATTACAGATGCTTGTGAGTCACCATGCGGTTGCTGGGAATTGAACTCAGGACCTTTGGTAGAGCAGGCAGTGCTCTTAACTGCTGAGCCATCTCTCCAGCCCTACCAAGTAATTTAGATATAGTATTGGAGGAACTGGGATGGGACTGACCTGAAAACCTGAGGACTAGCTAATATATTATCAACAATATATTATGCAAGCTGCCAAGGGAAAAGAGCAGGCAGTAGTCCTGTCTATCCATAAAGCCTATAACAACTATGACTAGTTTCGTGAGGTATCGCCAGTGATACAATGAAGGCACTTCTATCTTGATGAAACCAAAATTGTCTAATTGGAATTTATGTTGGCTTTCAGTTAAGGTTACCTCTTCCCAGATGTACATGTTTGTGTCAATTTACAAAAGCTAAGCAACATGATTGACCCCCTTGCCTTCTTATCCTCAAGATCTCATGTTAGTATCAACATAAACAAAGCCCAGCATAAATTTAAAATTCCCATTGTCTTTTACAAAATTCAAACACTTTAAAATTCTGTCTCTTTAAAATAGCCTAACATCTCTTTATAAGTTTGAAGCCTCTTAACTATATGCTTCTAAAAAGAAAAACAGAAACAAACAAATAAGCAACAACAACAAAACAAAGTGAATAGTTCCTTACTTCTGAAGGAAAAAATCAGGGCACAGTCACGATCAAATCAAAGTGAAACAAACCTTCAATCATATAAATAATGCAGAGTTCAGTGTATGAGAGTCACTCATGACCTTCTGGACTATAAATGGCTTAGGTGGCTCCACTACTCAGATTCTGTCATCTGAAACATATGTAGCTTGTCTCATAGGTTCAAATGACATTAAAACCCTGCCACAACTCTTTACAGTCCTAGTATATCCGTTATCCTTATGTTATCACTGTAACTGAGACTATACTTTTTGCTTGGATTTCTTCAAGGACTCCAATCTTATCACATTGGACCATTACTCATCTTCTCTTTATGATGCCTTTAATCTTGGAGTTTCCATAGTAACTGAAGCTGTACCCACCAAAGGGCCTCCTATGCTCTCTTTCAGTGCTAATCCTTAGCTTCTTTCCATGTACCTAGAAGTCCCACATCTTACATGGTGGCAAAACCAGTATCATGTGGGGAACTTTTACACATTGCCAACTTAATCTCTTAGCATAAGATGCAGCCTTGTCCCCTTTTGTCTCAGTATTTTTTATGCTGACCTGAGGAAATATTTTACAGAAAATTTCACCTCAATGATTCTGGTATCTTGTGTAAATCACAGCTGATTTTTCTGCCAAAGCCGATAAGAGACCACAGATTCTAAGTTTAAATATATCAACCTAAAGACCCTACTGGGGTCTACGAAAGCCTGTCAAGATTCCATTGAAAAATTTACAAGCTAGGCCTCCATTATTTACATTGCTCTTAGCATTCTTATTTTCCAAGCTCCAAGAGCAAACACTATTAAACTCTGGGGACTCAAGGAATCCTGCAGCCTACATTTTCATAGTGCTTCCTCAGTTCTTCCTGAAAGAACATGGTTGTGGGAGTGCCCAATCACTATCTGGTTTAACTTGAGGCCAACACTGAGAGAAGAAACCCATGTTCCACATTGCCTGGATGACTAGGTAGCCCATAGACTGAGAGCATATTGGAGGAGGGCCGCTTGTTGGTTCCTGGCCACTTAGCTGTGAAATAATCACATGGAAACTGTATTAATTAAATCACTGTATGGCCCATCAGCTCTAGTTTCTTATTGGCTAACTCTTATATATCAATTTAACCCATTTCTATTAATCTGTGTATTACCACATGGCTGTGGCTTACTGGCTAAAGTTTCATCTGTTTCTGGTGGGGCTACATGGCTTCCCTCTGACTCCACCTCCTTTCTCTCAGCATCCAGTTTAGTTTTCCCTGCCTCCCTAAATTCTGCCCTGCTAAAGGTCCAAAGCAGTTTCTTTATTCATTAATGGTAATCACAGCTTACAGAGGGAAATCCCACATCAAGAGTATAACCCAACAGTCATGACAAAAATATATAAACAAACAAACTAACAAATAATCAACCAAATAATTTCTAACAATATTCTGTTATGCTTATATTTGGTGTTTTTTTTTGCAGTTGTCATTAGAGAGGCTTTCTCTTGTGGCATATGGCAGAAGATACAGAGACCTACAGCCAGACATTACACAGAGAAAGTCTATATTGGAGGTCTCCCCTCAGAACTCAGGGAATCCTGTGGAATAGGGGGAGGAAAGACTGTAAAAGTCAGATGGGAGGGAGGACATCAGCAAACTATGACCCTCTTAATCAACTAAGCAGGGCTCATATGGACTCATAGAGACAGAAGCAACAACTGCAGGGCCTGCATCGGTCTGCCCCAGGATCTGTGTGTATATGGTATAGCTGTTAACCTGATGTTTTGGTGGGAGCAGCTGTTTCTCTTACTCTTTTGCCTACTCTTGGAACTTTCTTCCTATTGGGTTGGCTTGTCCAGCCTTGATATGAGGACTTTCGTCTTCCTTTGTTGTATCTATTTTGTAGTGCTTGGCTGTTGTCTATTGGAGGCATGTTCTTTTCTGATAGGAAAAGAAAAAGGAGTGAGTGCGTGGGAGAAAGTAGGTAACTGGAAGGAGTGAGGGAAAGGAAAACTGCAGTTGAGATGTACTATATGAGAGAACAGTTTATTTAGAATATAGCTCAGGATCTTAGGACCTACTTCTATTAGTTCTATTGCTCTGATAAACACCATGACCAAAAGCAACTTGTAGATGAAAGAGATTGGCTTATTTGTTCATATCATAGTTTATCATTGAGGAACATTAGGGAAGAAACTCAAACATGAACTTGGAGGCAGGAGATGAAGCATAGACCATAGAAGAACAGTTCTTTTTTGGGTTTGCTAAACATGTATTTCTCAGCCTGCTTTCTTTTAGCAATGAGGAACACCTGCCTGGGGTTGGTGCTAGCCACAGTGGGCTGTACCTTCCTACCTACATCAATAATCTATCAGGAAAATGTCTGACAGACTTGTCCACTTGCCACTTTGGTGAAGATTCCCTCTTTCTAGATGAGTGTAGCCTTTAGCTTGTGCCAAGTTGACAAAAAACTAACCAGCACATTCATTTGTTATATATTTGAGTAATTTTATGGATAAATTTTAAGTTTTCATGAATTATTTATTTTAATAAAATTAAGTAAATAAGTGAAAGAATATAAATTGTCATATATACACATATATATGTATACATACCTGCAGATATGTGTGTGCAGAGATGCATATTAATATATAACAATATCTACAACTATGAACATTAATATTTTACTTTCAAACATCTATGTAGAGTAATTAATTCAGGTTCATTTCATTTTTAAAATGACTGCGTGATATTTCATTATATGGTTATCCAATACTGTATTAGTTTTATCATTTTAGTGGACATTACACTGAACTAATTTTTATATATGCATACTTTTACATACTCAAGGATTTCTATGGAATACAAAAGTGTGTGGTTATAAACACAAAGCTTATTTTCTCAAAGAATTATTTCTGTCAATCTGGGCTTCCGTGACTATATTTAAGAATGCTTGTCTGCCATAATAGAATAATGCTACTCTAAGGGAAGAGTCTAGTGTATATATTTTTTACAATATTTTCTACTGCTTCTCAGAAAATACATGTGTTCCCTTCATGCCCACCCATGGCTCTCTACAGGTTGTTTGCTCTTATCTGCATATGGCTTTCTAGACCCCACATCTGTTCCTCTTCATATCATAGCTGCTATGTTTAGATTGTTTCACGTCATGGATTCTCTTGGGAAGAATTCCCCTTTTTTTCTCTACAAATCTCTATGTGCTTCTGAAAACAAACACTAAATATCAGTTTTCAAAGGCATCTCTTCATGTGTTGAATAGGTTACTTCACATATTATTAACTCTTTTAGTATCTAATTACTACTGTACAGAAATCTTCACTCATATGTAT
>NW_026068053.1:2784223-2785807 GCF_014885135.2 Alexandromys fortis | reverse complement strand
TCAAAAATAATAAAATGGACTGTTACAAAGGGTAAGCATTTACACTCATGGCAATTTATATTAAAACATTAAATACATATTTATTGCAGGGAAATAAAATGTATCAGATTTATACCCATTACTTGATAGCCATATATAACTATATCAGAGGAGAACACTGCAATATATAATATATTGGACATGCAAGAATAGATATTTCCTAGATCTGTTTTATGGACTGAGAATAAGACAAACTTCTTTTGTTGACACTGCAGATTGGCCTTTCCCAAATTGAAACTGAATAGAAGCTTAGAGAAAACAATACTGTGGGCTTTACCTAATCCTACAGAAGAGGATTAATCCAAAATTACATGGGAGAAAGGACAGAGCAGGGCATCTGAAAAACGAATATCAGCACTGAAAACTGACCTAAAATGGTGACATTTCCATCTGTAGAAGAAAAGACAATAATCCCACAATCCCCCATGACAGTGAGGCCCATCTGATAAGGTAACATTGACCTAGATAAAAATGTAACCTGTAGCCAGCAGAAGTTCGTAGAGAGCCCCATGGTCAATTAGTCTTTGCCGGGTGAAGTTGTGCAATCTGAGAACAAAATAAACCTTGGAAATGAAATCTTGTGGCTTGGCTAGAAAGTAGAAGCCTCAGGCTGTGGCCTCAGGGCTGATGTGCAAGGTCCTTCTGTCTATGTGTTGCTTTTATTGGCTAATGAATAAAGAAGCTGCTTTCAGCCAATGGCTTATCAGAGTATAACCAGGCTGGAAGAAAGAGAGAGGCAGAGAGAGAGAGAGACAGAGAGACAGAGAGACAGAGAGAGACAGAGACAGAGAGACAGAGAGAGAGACAGAGAGACAGAGAGAGAGACAGAGAGACAGAGAGAGAGAGACAGAGAGAGAGACAGAGAGACAGAGAGAGACAGAGAGACAGAGAGAGACAGAGACAGAAACAGAGACAAAGAGAGAGTCAAAGAGAGAATGGTGGCAGAAAATACAAAATAATCACACCCTAGTTCAGAATTACATACAATAAAGGATTATTTATTTAGGGGAGACTTACAGATCACTGTCCTAGATCACAGTCCTCTGCACAAAAAAGGAACAGGGTCTAGCATCTGGAAATGAGAGCAAGAGAGCTATTTCAGGTCTTGCAGCTGCATTTATAGTATAAGAGACTACATCTAAGTGAGCTGGTATCTTAAAGGCTATTGGCTGAAGGAGAGGAAGGAGCTACCACAGGACTTCCCCTGTAGCGGCGTAAGCGAATGCAGGCAGATTGTCAAAATATATACAGCTTTAATGGAAAAATAGACTTACAGAACCACCATTCCTGCGGAGACCAGGAAAGCAGAAGCAGTGTCTGGGAGCACACTCCCCAAATTTATAGGCTAACATTAACCCGAGGCGAACACGGCCCCTAAGGGGTGGGACTTATCCCCCTACATCTCCCCTTTTTGTCTAAATAAGACAGAACTAAACCAAATACAACTATATACAATAATAACAAATAATAATATAACAAACAATATTGAGAATCAAAAGTTTTGCGAAACATTCTATCTCAAGGAGTCTAAATAATGTAGAGAGT
>NW_026068053.1:2669592-2779997 GCF_014885135.2 Alexandromys fortis | reverse complement strand
GTCACATTCAGCAGTTTTGATTCTCTCAGTTAACGTTTCAGTTCCTACAGAAAGGGACTGAAGCTTACAATCCAAATCTGCTGTTTTCTCTTCCATAGTAATGAGCTTCTCCTTAATATCAGCCACTAATGTTTCAGTTCCTACAGAAAGGGACTGAAGCTTACAATCCAAATCACCTGATCCCTCTTCCATAGTAATGGATTTCTCCTTAATATCAACCACTAATGTTTCAGTTCCTACAGAAAGGGACTGGAGCTTACGGTCCAAATCAGCTGTTCCCTCTTCCATAGTAATGAATTTTTCCTTAATATCAGTCTGTACCTTTTTTAAATTTTGCTCAGTTGATCGAATCATGTTAAACAAAAATCTGTTCTCTTCCTGGAGAACTTCAAACTGATTCTTGTTGTCATTCTCAATTGTTTTTAAGCATGCAATCTCTGCTTGTAAAGACTTTATCATATTTCTATTATCAAACCATATACTGCTAAGGAAAACTACGAATCCCAGAAAGATCCATAGAAGTGGGGTGATAGACACCTCTTGTAAAATCTCCCAGATAGTATAATTAAAAAAAAAACTGTTAAATTCTTGAATGGTAACGTGTTCAGACATTTTATTTATAAAAGAATTTTTTTTTTACCTGCAACGACTGGTTCTTGCCATTGGTGGTCTCTGTGGTTTTGGAGCCTGTCTTGGAACTAGCTCTTGTAGACCAGGTTGGCCTTGAACTCACAGAGAACCGCCTGTCTCTGCCTCCCAAGTGCTGGGATTAAAGGCCTGTGCCACCACCATCTGGCAGGCCTCGAACTCACAAAGATCTGCCTGCTTCTGCCTCCCGAGTGCTGGGATTAAAGGCGTATGCCACCACTGCCTGGCCGGCCTCAAACTCCCAGAGATCTGCCTGCCTCTCTGGACGTTATGGGCCTGAAGGCTGAGTGTATCTGGGACTTGGCACTGGGGCCTGAGTCACGAACTAAAAAAAAAAAAAAAAACTGCACCCAGGAGGGTGCTGTCTTAGCTAGCGGGCTACGTGCTTGAGTCGGGGGCAAAATAGCCCAACGTTGGATGCCAAAATGTAGTGGCATAAGTGAATGCAGACAGATTGTCAAAATATATAGAGCTTTAATGGAGAAATAGACTTACAGAACCACCGTTCCCATGGAAACCAGGAAAGCAGAAGCAGTGTCTGGGAGCACACTCCCCAAATTTTTAGGCTAACATTAGCCCAAGGTGAACACGCCCCCTAAGGGGTGGGACTTATCCCTACATTTTCCCTCTGGTTAAATAACCCAATACAAAAGTATATACACAAGGAACAGATGTCAAGTATAAGATTAGAATTACAACCAGCATAAACAACATTAAGCAAGGAACATACGCTAAATGTTTTAATAAATATTCTATCCTAAGAAGTCTAAATCTTGTATTGTAAATTGTTTGGCTAGATCATAAAAGGATGGTAACTATGACTATCTAATCATCAACCATATTGAAGGCCTGAGAAGGGAGATAGTATCACTTGAGTAGGCAGGAAGTGCAATAAAGCAGCTTCCAAAATGTGCAGTATAACTGGCTGCTTGAGCAATCACCCAAAGTCTCACTTGTAATGCTAAAGCACCAACTTTGGCTATGGCTTAGAGTAATTGACAAACCATTTTCAGAGCAACCATGGAGCAAGTGGGCCAGAGACAGAAACCAATGTGGGTCTGGACATGAATCTGGGACCTTCAAGGGAGTAGACCTAATCCAGAACCCCTGTGGGTCTGGGCATGAATCTAGGAACTCTGAGGGAGTAGGCAGGAACCAGAAATCTCTGTAGGTCCAGGCTTGAGTCTGGGATCTCTGAGGGAGTAGACCTGAGCAAGGATCTTTGTGGGTCTAGGTGTCAGTCTGGGATTTCAAAGGGAATAGGCAGAAACCATAAACCTCTGTGGGTCAAAGTGTGAGTCTGAGACCTCTAAGGGAGTAGGACTGAGCCAGATCTTCTACGGGTCTGGGTGCACCATGTCTGGAACCTCTGAGGGAGTAGATAGAAACCAGAGACCTTTGAAGGACCAACACCAAGGAGGGACCACTGCAGGAATGAATCCAGGCTGCGGACATTTCCAGAAATAAATGTGAGCCAACAACCTAGACCAGAGCAGTCCTGACACAGTAAACTTCAAGTGAGCAGAGCAAAGCCTGAGAGCATTCTGTGACCTCCTGGAACACAGAGTGACCAATGGGGTAACTAGAACCGTGACACTGACTGTATGACAAGGAACAACCATCTGCACCTTGGATTCACTGGCACCTAGAAAATCAATAACAAAATCACAAACAGCCCCCAACCACACTTATTAGAGGAAAGGATTAGTAGAAAAGGTAAGAACATACACACACAACACCACAAAGAGCAACACACCAGTAAAACCTAAAAACCCTAAAACATCAAGACTTGAACAACCAAATATAGTGAAAAAGGATTCATATCTATTGCCATGCACAAAACTTAAGTCCAAATGGATCAAAGTTTTCAACACAAAGCCAGCCACACTGAAACTCTTAGAAAAAAAGTGGGAAGGACATTTGAACACATTGGTACAGGAGATCACTTTCTGAATATAATGCCAGTAGCACAGACAGTGAGAGAAACAATTAATAAATGGGAACTCCTGAAACTAAAAAACTTCTATAAAGCAATCACATGGTCAACAAGACCAAGCAACAGCCTACAGAATGTGAAAAGATCTTCACTATCCCCACATCAGAAAGTGGTCAGATCTCTAAATTATACAGAGAACTCAAGAAATTGGTCATCAAAAAATTAATCCAATTAAAAATGGAATACAGACCTAAACAGAGAACATTCATCAAAGGAATCTAAAATGGCTGAAAGACACTTATGGAAATGCTCAAAATCATTAATATTACATCAGAAAAATGCAATTCAAAACAACTGTGAGATTCCATCTTACACCTGTAAGAATGATCAAAATCAAAACCACTGATGACAACGTATGCTGGAGAGGCTGTGTGATAATGTGAACACTCCTGCATTGCTGGTAGAAGTGCAAGCAGGTACAGCCCCTTTGGATGTCAGTGTGGTGATTTCTCTGAAAATTAGGAAATGACTATTCTCAAGACCCAGTAATACCACTTTTGGGTATATATCCAAAGGATGCTCAATCATGTCACAAGGACAAGTGCTCAACTATGTTCATAGCAGCATTGTTTGTCATTGTCAGAACCTGGAATCAACCTAAAGGCTCCTCGACCATAGAATGGATAATGAAAATGTGGTGCATTTATACAATGGAGTACTAAACAGCAGAAAAAATAATGACATCTTAAATTTTGTAGGTAAATGGATGGAGCTAGAACACATTATATTGAATGAAGTAACCTAGACACAGAAAGACAATTATTACATATACTCACTCATAAGTGGTTTCTAAACATAAAGCAAAGAAAACCAGCCTACAAATCATGATCCCACAGAACCTAGATAAAAATGAGGCCCGTAAGAGAGGCATACATAAATCTAATACACATGGCAAGTAGAAAAAGACAAGATCTCCTGACTAAATTGGGAGCATGAGTACCTTGGAAGATGTGTGAATGGGAGGGGAGAGGCAGGGAGGATTGTTTGGTATACCTGTAATAAGCTTTGTATTATAATAAGCAAAAGAATGATTTCATTTTCTTAGACACATATGCTGGACCATTGTCTTTCTTTATTTGTGCAGGTACTCCCATGATGGTCATAAATTTCTAATAAATGCATGATTAATGAATCAACCTTTTCTGAGCTCATGGCAGTTGCCCATTGAAAATCTGAATAAGTGGCAATGGTGTGGTCTACATATTTTAATTTTCCAAATTATGTAAAGTGGAATACATCCATCTGTCATATCTCATTGCTTTGATTACCTTCTCGGTTCCTCTCTGCTGGTAATGGTGTTTGGTTATAGAATGAACAAGTAGGACATCTCTTTGTAATCCTTAGCTTATTGATGTAACAGAAAACTCTTTCTTTATACATTTGCTATTGACATGGTGTTTTTATGAAATTCAGGGGCCTGCAATACAGTTAAAATCAATAATAGATCAATTTCTGCATTACTTTTGCTAGAGGACCTGGCAGACCTGTATGGGATTGTATGTGTGTTATATATATGAGACAAAGCCCATTCCTGATTATAACTTGAACCTATGTGAATAATAAAGTCAATTCTGTATCATCTAGTATAATTTCATCAGTTTCAATATATAAGACAACTATTTTTGTATATTGCAAATCAGTAACTATATTGAGGGGTTCTTTGAAATCCCTGAGTAACATGAGAATAGCATATAATTTTGCCTTTTGTACAGAATTATAAGGTATATGTTCCACCTTACATAACTTTTTTGATTTATAACCTGCCTTTCCTGATTTATTTGCATCGATATAAAAGGTATGGGCTTCAGTTATTAGTACATCATGTACAATTCGGAAAACAATTGAAGAAGTTCTCTTTATAATGTTAATCCTACCACTTTGGGATTGCTACTAATTTCTCCCAAAAAATTAGCACAAGCTCTTTGCCAAGGTTGTCTTCCCATATTTATTTAGTTGTATCAGCAGTAAAGAAAGTATAATCTCTGTTGGGTCTATACCTGCTAGTTGATGAAGTCTTTTTATAATTAATTCAGAGACATTTTCCACATAAGTTTTTAATTTTTTACTTGGTTTATGTGGTAAAAAGATCCATTCTAAGATAATATCTTCCCTCTGTATTAAAATTCCTGTAAGGAAAATTCTGGAAGACAATATGATTAGAATACAATCAATTTTGGATTCATGTAGATTCTATCTACACATGCCTCCAGGAATTTTTCTTCAATGACCATCAATTCTTTTTCCATTTCAGCTGTTAATTCGTTGGGACTATTAAGTCTTTGTAACCATCTAATTTTTTTTTAAATAAACTATTGGGTTAGGTGTTATCACAACAGTTGTAACAGATACTGGTAATATCTCCTACCAGTCTTTAAAAGTCAATAAGAGTCTGTAATCCATCTCTCCTAATTTGTGCCTCTTGTGTTCTAAATCTGTAAACATATTTTGTAACCTAGGCAATTGACAGAATCTCCTCTTTGTATTTTTTCAGGAGCAATTTGTAATCCCCATTAATGCAATTTTTTTTTTTTTTGGTTTTTCGAGACAGGGTTTCTCTGTAGCTTTGGTGGGACTCCCTTTGTAGACCAGGCTGGCCTCGAACTCACAGAGATCTGCCTGCCTCTGCCTCCCGAGTGCTGGGATTAAAGGCATACGCCACCACCGCCCGGCCTGAATGCAATTTTTTTATTCTTCAAACATTCTTATCTCCTACCAGTCTTTTTTAAAAGTCAATAAGAGTCTGTAATCAGTCTCTCCTAATTTGTGCCTGATGTATTCTAAATCTGTAAAGCTATTTTGTAATCTAGGCTATTGACAGAATCTCCTTTTTGTATTTTTTCAGGAGCAATTTGTAATGCCCATTAATGCATTTTTTTTTATTTTTCAAACATTCTTTCTAAAGTATCTACATTTGAGTCAGATAACAAAATGTTGTCCATGTAATATTAAATTATAGACTTAGGTAACTTCTTGTGTATTATTTCCAAAGGCTGATTCACAAAGTATTGGCACAGGATGGGACTATAGAGCATTCCCTGTGTGATGTAGGTGGGTCTTCTATCTATCTGTTGCTTTCATTGGTTAATTAATAAAGAAAACTGCTTGGCCTGATAGGTCAGAACATAGGTAGGCAGGGAAGACAGAACACAGAATGCTGGGAGGAAGTAGGCAGTGAGGCAGACGCCATAGGTCTCCTCTCCGAGATGGATGCAGGTTAGAATCTTCCTGGTAAGCCACCACCTTGTGATGCTACACACATTAATAGAGATGGGTTAATCAAGATATGAGAGTTAGCCAAGAAGAGGCTAGAACTAATGGGCCAGGCAGTGTTTAAAAGAATACAGTTTCAGGTAACTATTTCAGGTAAAGCTAGCCAGGAGCCTGGCCACAGCCTGCTGTTCCCATCACTATACCTGTGGGAGGATGGTCCATTGGTATCTCCTAGTAAGCTAGGAATTATTATAAGTAGGCACTGTGAAAGCAAATTTTTTTTCTATCCTTTTCTTATAAAGGTATGGTGAAGAAACAATTCTTTAAGTCAATAACTATAAGAAGCAATCCTTTTGGTAATAGAGAAGACAGAGGGATTCCAGACTATAGAAGGCCCATAGGTTGGATAACCTTGATGACAGCTCTTAAATCTGCCACCGTTCTCCTTTCTCCAGGTTTCTTTTTAACAAGTACAGGAGAATTCCAAGGGCTGGTTGATTCTCTAATATGGGGAGTATCTAATTGTTCCTGTACCAGCTGTTCTAAAGCCTGCAGTTTGTCTTCTGTTAAAGGCCATTGTTTAATCAATATGGGTTTCTCAGTTAACCATTTTAAAGGCAAGGCTGTTAGTACCACTGAAGTTTCACTAGTTGCTTTGTGTTCTTGAACAGCCTGAATGACTGATAACCTTTTAAATATTATTTTATAATATTCTTCCCAGAAACATGAGTTTTGGGGACTGGGTATTCCATTGCTGCAATAGGTTATGGCCCTGTCAATTCACTGATATATTATGGCCTCAGCCTCTTTTTCTGTCCTTCTGGCCCTAGGCATTCAACCTACCTTGTGCTTTGTTATACTTGAGATAGGGCTCCAATTACTAGAAATTGAATATCTGCCTTTTGAAGAGGTCAATCTGAAAGCCAAAATTTTGGAGTAATGATAGTCATATCCACACCTGTGTCTAGTAATTCCTTAATTACAATGTCACTTATACCCACCCTTAGCTTTGGTCTTAGATCATTTATATAAGTCTGCCAAAATATACATTTCCTATTTCCTACTGAAATTTATGACTCATCCTCCAGGTCTATTCCATCATCCAGAACAGTATGTTTTTTAAAGTAGGTACTGGATTGTTTGATTTTCCTGGTGAGACAAGTTCTCCACAGTGACTGGGAATGACTGGACTTTGTTTGACATGGGGGCCTTTGAGAGGTCCCCGAAAGAGTTTCAGGTTGCCTTGTCTGTCTCTTGTCGACCTACATTCATTAGTCCAATGTCGACCTTTGCCATACCTGCTATATATACCAGAAGGCTGAGTCCCCCTATTCTTTTCATTACTAGATGAGACATTATTCCTAGGAATTCCTTGTCTACAGTCCCTTCTTAGATGTCCTAATCTTCCACAATTAAAACTTTTGGCATTTTGGTGCCTCCTCATACCATTGGAAATTGCTTTTCCTACCCAAGCTTCAGTACTATCATCAAATGTTTCAACATACATTGCATGCAAAATCTATTCATCTATGGATGCTGATCTAACCTTTAACAGCCCAAGAATCTTCTTACATTCTAAGTTGGTATTTTCAAAAGCTAAGGATTCAATTAGTACATGTCTAGCTTCAGGAGCTGTCACTCCTAACTGTACAGCCTTAGTTAAACTTTGTAAGAAGTCAGTAAGAGCTGCAAAGGAAAATGACCAAGTAACATATATAGGCAAACCTATCAGAATTACACCTGACTTCACAATGAAAACTATGAAAGCCAGAAGGTCCTGCATAGGTGTTATGTAGACACTAAGATACGATAGATACTAGCCCAGACTATTATACCTAGCATAGATTTTAATCACCATAAATAGAGAAAACAAGATCCTCCATGATAAAACTAGATTAAATAATACCTATCTACAAATTCAACTCTACAGAAAGTACTAGAAGAAAAATTCCAATCCAAGGAAGCTATGTACATGAACAAAACTACAGGCAATAGATAATCCCACACCAGCAAAACCCACAGAAGGGAAACATACACATAGTACCAAAAACAACAACAAAATAAAAATAACAGGAACTAACAATCTCTGGTCATTAATACCTCTTGTGGTGATATCTTTTTTATACAAATAAAGCTTGCCTGAAGATCAGAGGGTTGAATTAGCCACTACCTAAAAATAGAGGTCTGGAGGTTTGTACAGACAGGAAGTGATATGGCTAGGTGGAGGGAGGAAGTGATAAGACATGTAGATACAGAAACTCAGTCTCGTTTTTTGGCTAAGAAGTTGAGAAGTTAGGTGGCTATGGCTTTACTCCTTCATCTCTCTGATCTCTCAGCATTTTCCCCAATATCTGACTCTGGGTTTTTCTTATTAAAACCTATAGAACTCATGCTATATATAGGCACCCAAATTAAAAGGAATTCATTAAAAAGAAAGTCATTTGCCTGTGGCTTCGCAATCACCCACACAGGCTGGAGCTGCACATGGGACACTCACCAGAGCTACATGCAGATCGATCTCTTGCTCTGCCTGGCTAGGCTTTCTTTTCTTTTTTTTCCCCCAAGCTGAATGAGCATGGGGTTTTCCTGTTTTAGCCTCTCTAAAAGTCTCCATCTGCCACTCAAATGCCAGAAGCACCTGGGCTCCAAAAGCCACAGACTTGCCTGACCTAGACAAGCTGGCTCTGCCTTCAGGCAGCCTCTGCCACATGTGCTTTTTCCACACAATCCCCTGTGTGGCTTTTAGACGGTCCTCTCTCTCTCTCTCTCTCTCTCTCTCTCTCTCTCTCTCTCTCTCTCTCCCTCCCTCTCTCCCTCTCTCTCCCTCCAACATGGGTTGTGGGATTTCTGTGCACCTCCACACCTGAGAGTGGGCTGCCACTCTCAGCTCATGACACCACCTGTGCTGTCTGCTCAGATGTGTTGTACATCACAGTTCACTGACATTGTCAACAGAATTGGACTGCAGTCTGCTCAGCACAGTTATGAGCTGGCTCGCTAAGATGATACAGCCTCACAGACTACTCTAGCCATAACTTGAGACAAGTCCTACATTTCCCCAATATGCAGAGACTGGACTGGACAATGAAAGGTACGGCTAACTCTTCTAGGACTTGACAATTATCCCAAATTATTCTTTTCAGGATCCCCTAAAGATGTCATCATCCAGAGACAGCAGGAAGAAAATTAAGAATATGATGCCCACATTCCCAAGAGGTAGCGTGGGTGGTCTTTGGAAACTTAGCGTGTTAGGGATATTCATCATTATTTAGGGGGGTTGTTATAAGTTGTTATTTGTTATGATCAGGAGGAAAGTTAAACAAAGGTGATTAGATTCAGAGTTCTCGTTTTCAAAAAAGTTGGAGGAAATCGATATGATAGAATATAAGGGTAGATTATTGAATCTACTCTAAAAATAAATAAGTAGAGATGTAGACATAAGATTAAAAAGTATATTTTGACTCCCCCTTTAAACCAAAAAAGCAACTACTAGTTTTAAATATTTTACATTGTCTTAGATTTTTTTATATATTGACACAAAGTTGAGATTATTTTTGTTAGAACATATGCACATACATTTCTAATCTTGTTTAAGGTATGGTACCTATGCAAGTCATTTAACAATATAATGCAAATTTATAGCCCTTGAAAGTTATTATTGGCAACCTTTTAAGATAATAATGAAATGCAGGATAGCAATTAGTTACTTATTACCATTGAACTTGTAGTTTTATTAGGTATGTTTTCAAGATCAAAAATATATTTTAGATAGACAGTTCATTTTCAAACACTTCAGATATCTGTCATTTAAGATGTTTTAATAACAGATTCTTTCCATTTTTATTATGATGAGACATGTCTGCTCCAGGCAGCACCAATCTACTTCAGAGAAGTTGATGAGTATTGAAGAAACTTCACGTGGAGTTTACTTTCTTTGTGGAAAAGTTTAGTCACTGCATAAGAAAGTGCTCTTACCTCAACTGTTGATAATATGCTGTTCAAACTGGACCCGCAGGACTGAAAAGAAAATAACTGCTGAACTTTGACAAGACAAAGTAGGACAGCCCTTCAAAACATCCCGTTTCACAAAAAAAAAAAAGTGTCAGATAGTCTAGGCCTATAGGCCAAAGATAGATGCCCCAACATTGTAGAGGAACCTTGGTTGACTGCCCAGGCTGCCAGCTGTTTCTGTTATTTCTCACATTTTTTGAAATCATTTACTTGCACTTCTTGCTTACTTGGGTAATATTGGTTTCTTTTTGGGTCTTTATTTGGAGTTGAAGACTTTATAGTTATATTTATGGTTTTCCTTGTTACCAGATTCAGAAAAGAAATTCACTAAAATGTTATAAAGTGTATAAAGTTGAGAGACATAAAAAGATAGTTTTGATAATGCAAATTAGAATAGAAAGTGAATTAGGTACAACTTTAAGACTCAACAAGATAGTTTAGATATGGAATATTTTCTCTGTTTGAATTTATCAAATGCAAATGGACTTGAAATTGCTAATTTATTTATACCTGTATATATTGTGTATAGTCATTGTACTTATTGTATATATATAGTTTTTATTAGTTATAACCATTTCTATTTTAGAGAAAAAGGGGAAATGTGGTGATATTTTGTTTGTACTCTACAAATAAAGCTTGCCTGAAGATCAGAGGGAAGGACTAGCCATAAGTTAACCGTAGAGGTCTGTAGATCTGTAAAGGTAGGCAGGAATTGATAAGGCAGTTTGAAGAGAAGAGTTTGGTCTCTTAATGAAGGTAAGATCTCTTGTGGCTGTTTGCTTTGCTTCTCTGAAATTTCAGCCTTTGCCTCCTAATATCTGACTATCAGTTTTTATTATTAATACCAATTATAACTCACGCATCAATAATTCATGAATGCACACATGTCCATCTAGTGTTTATAGTGAGGATTTATGCCCATGTTGGTACATGCATGTGTTTGTGCAAGTCTACAGTCATGGTTTTATGTTTGTGTAAATGTGTGTTGAGGACTGATTGACCATGAACTTATATGTCTCCTTTAATTTCTCTCCATCTTAGGTTTTCAGAAAGAACCTTTTATTGAACTTGATGCTTATTGAATCAGCTAAACTGGCTTGCCACTGAGTTCCATGGATCTTTCTGTCTCTTGGATTATACACATGACTATCTTGACAGGATTACAATGTGGTACTGGACACTCAGACTCAGATTCTCATGATTGCATAACAAATATTTTACCAAATGAACCATTTTCAAACTGTGAAATGCCATTTTAAATCAAGTAGCATGAATAAATAATTAAAATTTATTTGCTTTTTTAGATAGTGTACTTGATATTATTTTTCTCTTTTTTTGTGTAGCTTGCTCGGAGTAGCTAGCTTCAAAGGTGATTTGATATTTTAATATAGTTTACTGAAATCACATTTTAATAATTTGTACTGGTTATTATTGAGAATACAATAAAATATTTAGACATATATGCATATTTTTTTTAATATTATCCTTTGATGATGGCTTAGTCCAACTGATATGAATGTCTACTGACACATAAAAGTCGAAGATGGGAAGACACATCTTGTCTGATTAATCTCTATGTGTCCATGGACTTAGACAGCTGAAAAGACAGAACCTTGACAACTAATAATAGATACTTTAGATGTTTTCCAATTACCAAATAAAGAATAGGGTGTGGAAAGACCTATTAAATATTTTTTAACCTTCAGCTCTATTTCTGTCCTGACCCATTA
Source organism: Alexandromys fortis (assembly GCF_014885135.2). Classification (NCBI taxonomy): domain Eukaryota; kingdom Metazoa; phylum Chordata; class Mammalia; order Rodentia; family Cricetidae; genus Alexandromys; species Alexandromys fortis. The sequence continues at coordinate 2,768,402 of NW_026068053.1, read as the reverse complement.
TTTGTGTTATCTCTGTCATCACTGGCCAATTTGATGTGGGAATGATTTCTTATTAATAAAGAAACTGCCTTAGCCCATTTGATAGGCCCACCCTTAGATGGGTGGAGTAAACAGAACAGGATGCTGGGACAAAGAAGCTTAGTCAGGGAGTCGCCATGATTCTCCCGCTCCAGACAGATGCAGGTTAAGATCCTCCCTGGTAAGCCAGCTCGTGGGCTACACAGAATATTAGAAATGGGTTAGAACAATATGTAAGAGCTAGCCAATAAGAAGCTGGAACTAGCCGGGCCAGGCAGTGTTTGAAAGAATACAGTTTCCGTGTAATTATTTCTGGGCATAAGCTAGCCATGCGGGTGCCGGGGACACAGCCCCGCCGCTCCTATCTCAACACTAATTAACTTTCTTGGAGTTTGGTAACCAAGTAAGTATCTCCACCAATCACATTTTGTTGGTAGATGTTTAAGACTACATATGAGAACAATGTGTCTGCATATATCCTCTAAGGGAGATGGTTACTTAAGCTTACAATTTGCCCATACAATCTGTCATGGCAACAGAAATTTGAAGCATCTAGACACATGGTATGCAGTCAAGAAAAAGACAGCAACAAAAGCATGTGCTCTGAAATCTTTTAACTTTTGATGTGGGCTGGGACCCAAACAGAGAAATGGAACCACACACTGTCATCGTCTTCCTCCATTAATTAACCCAACCAAGACTCTTCCTCATAGACATAGCAAGAGATTTTCCGAATCTAATGACCACTCACAGATGTGCCTGGAAGTTTGTCTTCTATGCCATTCCAGATGCTGTCAACTTAGCAACATCATCCATCACAGACAATGAGTGTCTGTTTTTCTCCGTGAAGCTGGAGAGGTAGGAGATCAATGGAGGGTAGTAAGAGGATGAATTATACTCATAATTAGCAAACTTCAGCAGAAATTCATTATTAAAAGCCAATTTGTAGTTGCTAAAAATTGACAAGTGCAATTAAGAAGTTCTGCAAGAAAACACATTTTATTTGAATTATGATGAATTAAAAATGTACACAGGTAATTACCCCTATTTTGACTATGCTCTGCAGTAAACCTGTAAATAAAAGATCTGAGGATCAAATTGCACTGTAGCATATTCTCATCCTTGGCATTTTGAGCACATGTAGCAGCCATCCCTTTGGTAGGGTCATTATGGTTTTAGCTTAATTCCAAGTTTAAAAACAAAATCATTAGAAATGCTGCTGTTCTTATTGAACAGTCTGTAAAATAGCTTTTTGCCAAATTAAGTCGCACACAGCACTTGTTAACTTAATTACCAACATAATGCTGAACCATCCCTGACAAAATGCATGTTGCTTTGGATTGAAATTGCAGTATTACTATAGACAATTTTGGCAAGTCGAATCTGGTAGGTATTTATTTCTCCTATGGGGCTGAAGGAAACCTGGGGAGGTCTTCAAACTCCTACTGAAGAGCAAATGACATTCCAAGAGGCAGTAATTTCCAAGGCTGTGAAGCCTACATTTTTTTTCAAAGACTGAATGAAAAACTTCAAATATACTAATGGATGTAATTCAGATTCTATAAATAGCATAGGAAGTAAACTAAATAATTAGAAGACAAACTGTATAGATTCATTTATCACCGAATGACTCAAGTAACAAACATCATCTAAGAGCTTATTGAAAACAGGAATCAGGAAAGCACTTGCCCATGCTTCAGCTTGATATTTGTGAATATCTAAGATTAGTATTCTTTTCAAGGCTTCTTGCTGAAGAAAGACAAGGGAATTTTTCATAGTTCTGTATAGGTTGGCCTAACAACAAATCTTAAGCTGTTGTTAGGTTTGCTGTCCTGCTCAGAATTTATTGATTACTCTCAGGCTTGGATGTTGCCCACTGGTTCTAATTCTGAGAAGACAGAGGACCCGACTGGCATGAAATGACACAGGTGATCTGTAAATTGTCAGATTGTTACATAAACAGAGGCAGGAAAGCCATGAAATAAAGGACATAAAAGATTGTATGTCACTGTAGAAATCAACACATGCCATTTTTTCAGGTATAGTGCATAATAAAATCAATACATGTACCTCATAATTAAATGCCATGAAATCCTTCCCACAAACTTCTTATCACCGGTTTAATCTCAATGTCACTGAATTTTCTCAAAATGCTAAAACACATCCAAAAGAACTAAGCAAGACAGAGGTAGTGAAGATCTATAATTTTGAACATATACAAACATTACTTAGAATTTGACAAAAATATGCAAATGATTGCTATTTTCTGTGACCAGAACAATATAGTATATGTATATTTGCTACATAGTCAGTTTTAAAACATTTTGTTTAATCATTCAGCTTAGTGTGAAGAAGTGAGTGTGGGGAGGTTCACATTAGATCATGGCTTACAGGATCTATTCTCTCCTCCTGCCACGTATGTCCTCAGCTTGTCAGACATTGAAGGCAGATATACTTCCTCACTGAATCACCTCACTGGCACCTATATAATCAATTTTACATTCACAAAACCACATGGCTTTTGTACCATCCACTTACTTTTTAGCATGTCAACTTAAATCTCTCAATTGCTAGCATTCAGAAGAAAAACTGTATTACATAAGAGAAAATAAGTTCCTTAACAGGTCACTTAGCCTTATTTTCTTCCTTATTTTCTTTAACTGAGATTTTTTTCCTCCTAACCTGTTATGTCACTGCACCTTTCCAGGGCTTGAGAGGTTCTATTACTACAACAACAGAAACACTGACCTGAGTGCAATGTAATTTGTTCCACTAAATACAAAGGAATATCTTGAGGCTGGGAGCATCTCTACTCCAAAATATTTCCAGTATGTGAACTTGATTAGATGTGAGATCCTGATGCTTACCACCTTGGTCATCATATTATCTATTCTCAATATGAAGAAAAATGTTCCTAATAATTCATGGGGGTGCTTTGTCATGTTTAATTATGAGTTCATAGACTGATTTTATTATAAGCTATGTCTGAAAAAAAGTTATATGTTGATTTCTACAATGGCACAGAAATCTCCTATGCCCTGCAAGTCATGGCCTATCTGTCCCTCTTTACATGATAGTTTGATATTTTACAGATCATCTTTATTTTCTGTGATGCTGAACCAGTTAGCATGTGAATTACTTAAAGCAGGGACGATGTCCTTTCCCTCTCAGTAATCACATTCTTGGCATCGTATAATTAGGTGATAGCTATGTCAAATGAATGTACCTTTGAACTTTAAAACTGATACGGGATAACCTGTATTGTTTAGGTCAGTTTTTTCTTAACAGAATTGGGATGAAATGTGGTTATGGTAAAAGCAACAGCTGATGTTGCCTATTATTTAATAATAATGAATATGGGGCCAGTTGGGATAGCATCCAACTTAGCTTGTCTCTTATTTTAAGGAAGTTTCAATTAATAGCCATCATGCTTATGGCAGTAGGAAAATTCCTTCTATTGCTATTGTGTAGGATGATATTATATAATGAAAATTGCTGTGGGTAAAAGAAAAGTGGCATATACTCCTACAGTTCTACCCTACTTTAGATGTATTGTTTTGGGGAGCCTTAACTCCCATGTTATTACTGTTCTTATAAGTCTAGAAGTAATTTTGATTCTCCATAGAGCAATGTTTCTGATTAGATTTTTGTTTTTATGATGATAATAACATCTTGGAACTGTGTGTTATGATACACATGACTGTAGCCATGTGAAAAGTAATCAGCTGGCTAGAAAAGTAAACGGTCTCCATTACTCACGCTAGGATCCAGGTGTTCTTGTGTTTGCTAGTTAGTTACCTGGTCATTGCTGAAGGGGAGCAAGCACAGATTTGCTCATGAAAGCTCTACCAGTGAAGGGTATCACTTGGTTTGTTTTTGTTGGGTGGCCAGTTCTTAAGAGATTCAGTGATGTTTTTCCCTATTAACTGTCCCTGAAACATTAGAATGGTTGTCATTTTCTACTTTTGTTCAGTGACAAACAACCATCTTCAGAGCTTGTGACCTGAAAGTGTTAAGGTGGATGTGGAAATGCAACAAAATTCTGCATCTCTACTCCTGAAAAGTAAGTTTGAACCAAGTATATTTTCAATCCATTCTATCTAAAACTTAAATGTAAACACATTGTATTTCATTAGTGGCATCTTACATTTTTATATGTAAGTAATATAGATTTTTATTCTAAGATGAATTTCATGTAAATGTGGCAAGTTAGTATTTCAAACATTTTCTCTTAATTTTGTGTCTGTCTTTTTTTGGATGCAATATCTTAGTGTTTTCAAAATTTTGTCCTTACAATTTTTGACTTATTCTAAATTATTAAACTTTTTTCTCTCTTTAAGTTTTAAACTCACAGGTTTTTGGATCTCTGTTGGACTTAGCCATCCTGGAGTCTGATATTCTACAGCCTGCTCCTATGGTTNCTTTTTTTTTTTTTTTTTTTTTTTTTTTTTTTTTTTTTTTTTTTTTTTTTTGTAAGGCTGCCAGTAGAGTTGGGCAATTAGAACTGTAGCATGGAGCTTCTGTCCTGCCCAGTCCTGGAGCAGTTCAGCCCCAAATAAAAACACAGAGACTTAATATTAATTATAAAGTGGTTGGGCTATTAGTTCATGTTTATTATTAACTAGATCTTATAACATAAATTAACCCATAATTCTTATCTATATTTAGCCACGTGGCTTGGTGCCTTACTCAATAAAGTATTCTGTGCATTTGGGGGATGGTGCTGACTGCAGACAGAGCCTTTCCTCTTCAAAGAATTCTCTTAATATGGCCATCCTCCTGCCATGCTGTATATATATATTTATGAATGTATAGGTCTGGCTTTGGAGTTGGACACTGGCTCTGTCCCTCTCTAAATCCAAGCATGTAGTTAAAATAAAAATTCAGAGTTTCTGTCTCATGTCAGGAGCCATGATATGAGACAGAAAGAAAAAAAGAATTTTTTAAAAAATTTACTTCTCTTCATATCTATTTTTGTCTCTATCATGCATTTCATTGAATATATCTGTATTTGTCTATATAAATAATGTTTAAGTTTTTCATAATGAATGATGAATTTTTTATGCAGTAATCTTTGAAGTTTCCAGGAAGATGGAGCCCCACAACAAAACCTTCACCTGGTTGATATGACATCATGATGCTGATAACGCTACTATAAGACCTGTTTTGGGTATAAGCTGCTTAAGATGGTTCCAACTTGGCTAGCTAAAATGGTACACATTTTTCTTTACAACGTTCTGGCCAGACTTCCAAATAGGAAACTCAAAAAAATCCTACAAATTACTCAGAAACTATTTACAATTATACCATAGATTGGTAATCTTCAACCACTTCAAAGAGCTGTAGAATATTGCATTTAAATAACTTAGGGTTCTGTTGAAGTGAGACACAATTGCTCCTGGCAGCACTGATCTATTCCCAAGAGAATGTTGAGCACTGACGACTTAGAGCTTGTTTTCTTCTTGGCAAAACTGGTCTTTGGGCAAAAGAATGCCCATGCCTCAACCACTGACAAAGTACATGGTATCCAGAAATGGATAACCAAAGCTGTCAAATCTTGCCAACACAGGGTAAGATGTTTTTAAAATTTTTTCTGCCTCTGAAAATGGTCTGTCAGTTATTCTAGGCCTTAGCCAAAGTTGGTTGCTTCAATGTTGCAAATGAAACTTTGGGTGATTGCCCAGGTATTCATTTGTTGCCCATTTTGGAAGTTGCTTGATTCCACCTTCTACTTGCTCAAGTAATATTATTTCCCTTCTCAGATCTTTGACGGGTGTGAGGTTGGGAGCATAGGTCCCAGCCCCTAGGCCTGGTCTGGACTTCAAATCCAAGCAGGCCAGGTCCTGACCCCACCCCCAGGGAGTCAGGACCACTCCTCAGGGTACTTAAGTGATCCCCCAAAAGAAGAACACGTGGTCCCCCTTTCTTCCTCCCAGGGTCGCTTTTCTGCAGCTTCCCATTCCCCCTCGGGGCCACCCGAGAGCGCAGATCTTCCATTAAACCTGGATATTTCTTAATTTGGCTTGTTTTGATTTGGCTTGATTGGGAATTTTTGCATGGTCAGTGAGCTCGCTTAGGAAATATTCCTAACAATGGGGTTGAAGACTGTAGTATGAGCTGTGGGCCTCTTCCCACAGCCCGGCTCCTGGCCGCCTGACTAGCTTATGCACTGAAATAACATCACACAAATTGTATTCCTTTAAACACTGTGTGGTCCATTAATTCTAGCCCCTTAATTGCTTATTCTCATCTTGCCTAACCCATATTTAGTAATCTGTGTAGCACCAGTCTTACCGGGAAAGATTCATCATGTCTGACCTGGTGGCTGGCTGCATCGCGTCTGCCCTGGGGAGGAGTGGCATCGCTTTTCTGCTCACTTCCTCTTCCTCCCAGCATTCTGTTCTGTTTACTCCACCCACCTATGTTCTAACCTATCATGGCCAAGCAGTTTCTTTATTAATTAACCAATGACCTTCCTCCATCAGAAGACTAGATAGTTGTAGTTACTTTCCTCTCATGACTTGGCCAAGTTATTTATTATACGAGACTTAAACTAGTTTGGATAGAATAATTATTAAATATATTTGTTCTTAGTGTATGTAACTTTGTATTAGGCTTAGAACTCTCTTATTTCAACAAAAGGGGGAGGTACTGTAGGAAGTCTTACCACCAGTGGTTACCCACCCACTGGGATGTGGCCTCTTATATTACACATGCCAATGTAGAACATATGTCCAGCCTCTTTTTGGCTGCAGAATTTTGGTTTCTGATCTCTATTCAAGCAGAGGATTCTAATTTCTGAGTCTACCCCTAAATAAATAACCATCTATTTCTCAATTCTGAGCTAGTGTGGGAACTTTTTTAAGCATCCTTCTTCACCTGGCTACTCTCCATTCATCATTTTATTAAACCAATAAAGTAACAAATCTTTTCAGGGTACAAGTGCATTATCCCATAGTATAGAACCAGTCATGCCTTCGGGAGAGTCCCTACTACCATCACTGTTAGTTGATAGCAGTTATTCTTAGAAGGAACAGATACTTTCTACTTACAATTTATACAACCCTGTTAAAAACAAAACAGCCTGAGACACACTAATCCCAGGTAACTAGAGTTCTCTGTACAAGATCTCAACTTCTCTGGCTTCTATAACCTCTTTCTAATGTCTGCTGGCTGTAGGTGCTCCTGCCAACACAGTTTAGTGTTTTTTTTTTTTTTAACTTTCTATTTAATAGAGTTGCCAGGCTTCATACCTTCTTATTGTGTGTAATAAAACCTGTGCTCTGATTAGATGGTGCTAAGATAGATTTGCCTAACATATTCATCACCATATCTTTTCTTTAAGTAAGTCCTACAAAAATATTCCAAACTGCTCACTATCCAATATTTCTAGCTTCACAACAAAAAGACATAAACAAACGCTCTAACAGACCTTGGTAAAAGCCTTATGAATATGTGCAACAAGTCTCAGTCCTCAGTGAAAAGGGTCAAACTTCCTAGTTTCAAGGCTTTAAACCACATCTCTAAGGAAAACAATGGAGACTGCATTTCCACACACTGTGTGTTTAAATATTTTTTATATAAACCCAGTAAATGGTAGGATTTAGATGGAAATTTATAAATTAGTTAATTTCTTTGCTACAAGCAGGACTAATTTAAAATTCCCAGTCAAAGCAAGGCCCTATGTGCTTGAGACATTAGGAAATAAAATAATTTCATAATTCAGAGTATAGATAATAATCTCTTGACATTTCTTCTAGATGGCTGACATAAGGTAGAGTAATATCTAGATAGCTATATGATAAATGACAGTAGATAGGCAATTTATGTTGATATTTATTGCTTGAGTTACTACATAAATTATCTTTTTTAAATTAAGTAGTCAATTATAAAATAATTGACTAAAAGAAAAATACTATAGAAATAAATAATTTTTGTTTAAATACTTCTTGCATGGGGTTGTATACACATATCAAAATGAACAGGTACAAGTAAGAGAACAACTTACCAAAATCAGTCTCTTCTTCTACCATGTGAGTCCCAAAGAGTAAACTTATGGAGTCAGGCTTAGTGGCAAGCACCGTTACTTAACAATCCTACCCATCACCTAATAAATGTAACATATATATCTCCAAATTATTAAATTAAAAGGACCATTTTTTATTTTTTTCTTGTGTATATGGTGTGGGTGTCTGTGTATATATGGGTATTAGTATGTGTGTGGGTGTTCATGTGTGTGGCCTGAAGTCACTTTACACTTCATTCATTGAGGCAGGGTCTCTCAGTGAAATCCAGAGCTGATAGACACAACTAGTCTAATTGGCTAGCTTACTCATCATATCCACATCTCCCTGAGTGCTAGAATTATCATCAGGTTACCGTGCCTGCCTGATATTTGGTGGGTTTGGGGAATCTGAACTTCGGCCCTCACAGTTGATGATGCAGCAGTGAATTATCAGATTAGCCATCTTCCCAACCCCTCCTGAATTCTTTGTGTCCAGGGATTTTATTGTTGTTTTAGCTAAGACATTATCAGGCCACCACAAGGAAGATATATAAAAGGTTCCTCCTGAACTCCAACAAACATTTATTTTATTGTAAGAAATCACTTAATATTTTTAATTAAAATGTATTAGTCTCCTTTTTCATGGTCCTTCGTGGGTAGTAACTTAGAATTTTCAAATTCTCTCCTTTCTTCCACCTTTTTCCCAAGATGCACTCTGGGGGTAGCTCAGTCCAGCAAAGGCTTCTAGGGAGCTGCACTTCCTGCTTTCTGGTTTAGCCAGTGCCCTCCATTTTCACTGACTTTCAGAGACCATTCTCAGTGAATGACATGTATTGATGATGTAGAAGTGAAATGACCTGGATCATAATACAAGATATATACTTGATAGTAATTATTGAGTAACCTTAATCTTCAAAAGATATGGAGAAATAGTCAGGCTTCCTTTTGATGAACTTTTCTCTTATGCCATGATATGTATTCTTATCACAAATTTCAATTCTATAAGCACTGAAAGCTGCATTTTTACACCTAGGGTCTAATTTAATATTTTACAGTATTGATTTTTACTTATGTTACATAGTCTAGAACTTTCTTCTTACAAGGAATTTCTAAGGACATAAAAGTCCTATATACAGGGGAGGGGAACAGGGAACAATGGAGTGGGTGAAAACTGCAGTCAGAATCTATAGTATGAGAGAAAATAAAAAAGAAATCTAGTGAAACAAATAGCCTGTGCTAAAGCTGTCCTTCTAAACAGCTTTAGTACAGGCTATTTGTAGAACAGGCAAAGAGTGTTCAAGTTTTCAGTACGAAGGAGTAAATGTCAATTTTAGTTTTGTAGGTTTGACTCCACAGTTAAACATAAATCCAATCTATCTTCATGCATGGCATGGACGGTTTCCTCCCAGCTGTACTGGTTTCACAATTGCAGAGACCATAAACACATAGATACCAAAGGGGAGATTTAATAGAAAAACTATTCATAAGAATGCAGATTCTTGGTAGGTACAAAGTCCCACCTGTAGCTGAGGAGCTATTAGCATTTGATGTCTTCTGAGAAAAGGAGAGTGATCTCAGTCACATTCCAGACTATGATCCACAACTACAAGTATTTCCATAACAGTAACTGGACATTATATACTTAAGTAAGGAGGTAGCAAAAATAGAATTTTAGATGAGTAAGAAGGTGGGGTAGATTTTGAAGGAGTTGAAATAGTGAAGAAGAATATAATCAAAATACATCATATAAAAATTTTCAAAAACAAAAATTCTGTTTAAAACAGTCTTATATACAAGTTTCTAAAACAGACAAACAAATGTTGCACAAATAATAAAAACCCAGAGACAGATATTGGGGTTCAACCTGAAGATCAGAATGGTAAAGGAGCCAGCCACTAGAGAGATCTTTTACAACTACCAAGTCTTCAGTCCAAAAGGGCAAGATCCTGTCTTCACTAAGGCTCAGATTCCAAATTCCAATGAGTTCCTTTTTTTTCCACTTTATATTCCTCTCTTCATCCAGCCTTATCATATCTGTCTCTATGTCCCAAGTACTGGGATTAAAATTGTGTGACTTCCACCCACTTGGATTAAAAGTGTGAAGCAACACCATCTGAATCTGTTTCTGGATCAATCTTTTGTAGCCCAGGGTAACCTTGAACTCTGCCTCTGTGTCCTGAGTCCTGGGATTAAAGGTGTGTGCCACCATTGCCTGACATGTATGCCTTAGTAGTGTGGCTGCTTTGCCCTCTGATCTTCAGGCAAGCTTTATTTATGAAAAGACAAATAATATACCACTATAAACAAACAATTAAGCCACATTATACAGACTATAACCAACCGTTAGTTTGGCACTACTTATTATGTCTTGTAAAAATCCCAAACATAAAGATTCATAATTTGACCTAGGCTTCATCCAGTCTTTTAGAAATTTCACACTCTTTTTGTGCTGTGGAAATACAAAATCAGCAAAATGCAAATTAAATAATTTGTTCATACATCCTCTCAGATAACTTTTAAATTTATTTAGTTCTCACACATTTTGCTTTAGTTTCATCTTAAGTTTTAACAGTTGCAAAGGATATGATCTTAGCATGCTAAAATATTGATATTTTAAAATGGAACTGCTACACCACTTAAAAACACATCGAGTGCAACCCAAAATCATGAAACAGCATGGATATGCAACTTAAAAACACATCCGATGAAATCCAAATTATAGAAACATGATACCTACTGTTAACATATGATAGACATTGAGCAAGTTGTTCTGTGAAGTCATAGATCTGTCTTCACCATAGTCCTCCTCACTTTCTTTGCCCTTCACTCTTACTTTATTTTTTTAATGTGTGTATATTTATTTATTTATTTATTTATTTATTTATGTATGTATGTATGTATTATTTATTAAAGGTTTCTGTCTCTTCCCCACCGCCGCCTCCCCTTTCCCTCCCCTCCCCCAATCAAGTCCTTCTCCCTCGTCAGCCCAAAGAGCAATCAGGGTTCCCTGCCCTGTGGGAAGTCCAAGGACCACCCACCTCCATCCAGGTCTAGTAAGGTGAGCATCCACGAAACTGCCTAGGCTCCCACGAAACCAATAGGTAAACTTATGCGTTTATATCTAAGCTTTGATAGTTATGATGGTTAAAAAGAAAATGGTCCCTAAAAGGCATGGCACTGTTAGGACTTGAGGCCTTGTTGGAGGAAGTGTGTCAGTGTGGGAGTAGGCTTTCAGGTCTCTTTCTCAAGCTTCACTCAGTGTCTGGACTGTGAGTCAACTTCCTGTTGCCTCTGAGTCAAGATGTAGAACGTTCAGCTCCAATACCAAGTTTAGCTACACTCTACCATGCTCTCTGTAGTGATGCAATGGACTGAATGTCTGAAGTTGTAAGTAAGCCCCCTCAGTTAAATGATTTTCTTTATGAGTCGCCATGGTTGCGGTGTCTTTTCACAGCAGCAACAAACTTAAGAGAATGGTTTTTGTGACAATGCAGTAGAAGAACACTGAAAGACCTTTTTCTACCAGCTACTAACTTTGTTTGGTAATTTATTGTAGTTTCTCATCTGCATTCATTTATAACTTTACCACTGGCAAAGACAATGTAAGCAGAACCTTGTGAAGCACATAGGTTGCTACTGTGTTTTATGATTTGGGCTAGTCATACAACTAAAATTCTAGTCATTTCTGAAGCATAGCAAAGTATAGCCACTCACCAGGCTCAGATCAATCTGCAACCAGTTAAAACTGATACTGGAGTAATAATATCCAAGAAAAGGAGTACCACCAAGTGAATGTCTGACTATTTCAGGTGAATTGACAAATAGACAAAATTTTTTTAATCCTGAAAATTTGTTACTTATTTTTTAATGTAAAATAGACTGTTTTTGTAAAATTTATTCTATACAATCACAATATATTTAAAAAGATCTAATTAAAATTTCTGATTTTATGACTATAAGTTTTTTTTATTGAGTTTTATGTTTTTTTCCACTCCCTTTCCTTCTTCTCCCCTTCTACACTCTCCCATGATCCCCATGTTCCCAATTTCCTCAAGTAGATCTTGTCTTTTTCTACGTCCCATGCAAATTAGATCCATGTGCCTTTTAACATGCTCTTTGTTGTCTAGGTTCTCTGGGGTTGTGAATTTTAGGCTGAATTTTCTTTGCTTTATATCTAAGTGCCACTTATGGGAGATTACATATCATATTTGTCTTTATCTCACTCAATATGATGTTTTCTCGATCCATCCATTTCCCTGCAAATTTCAGGATGTCATTATTTTTTCATCTATGTAGTACTCCATTGTATAAATATATAACATCTACTTTATCCAGTATTAGATGAGGGACATTTAGGTTATTTCCAGGTTCAGGTTATTACAAATAATGCTGCTATGAACACAGATGATCACATGTCCTTGTATGATTGAGCATCCTTTGGATATACACCCAAAAGTGGTATCGCTGGGTCTTAAGGTATACTGTTTTCTAATTTTCTGAAAAATTGTCATACTGATTTCCAAAGTGGCTATACCAGTTTGAATTTTTGCCAGCAATGGAGAAATGTTTCCTTTACCCCACATCCTCTCCAGAATAAGCTGTCATCGGTGTTTTTGATCTTGGTCATTCTTACAGGTGTAAGATGGAATCTCACAGCTGTTTTGATTTGCATTTCTCTGATAGCCTAAGGATGTAGAACATTTTCTCAAGTGTCTTTAAGCCATTTTCAATTCCTCTGTTGAGAGTTTTCTGTTTAGGTCTATACCTCCTTTTAAAATTAAATTATTTGTTCTTTTGATGACCAATTAATTGAGTTCTTTTTATATTTTATAGATAGTCCTCTGTCTGATGTGGGGTTAGTGAAGATCTTTACCCATCCTGTAGGCTGCTGTTTTGTTTTGTTTACCATGTCTTTTGCTTTACAGAAGCTTCTCAGTTTCAGCAGGTCCCATATATTAATTCTTTCTTTCAGTGTCTGTGTTACTGGAATAATTTATAGGAAGTGGTCTCCTGTGCCAATGCATTCAAGAAACTTTACAATTTCCCTTATATGAAGTTCAGTGTGGTTAGCGTTATGTTGAAGTCTTTGACCAGTTTGGACTTGAGTTTTGTGCATGGCAATAGATATGGCTCTATATTCATTCTTCCGCATGTTGATACAAAGTTATGCCAGCACCCTTGTTGAATATGCTTTCTTTATTTCACTTTATAATTTTTTGTTTATTTGTCAAAAATCAGGTGTTTGTAGGTGTGTGGATTAATATCCGGGTCTTTGATTCAGTTCCATTTGTCCTCCTGTCTGTTCTTATGCCAATACCAGGCTGTTTTCAGTACTGTAGCTCTGTAGTAGAGTTTAAAGTCAAGGATTGTGATACCTCCAGAAGTTTCTTTATTGTACAGGATTGTTTTGGCTATCCTGAGAATTTTGCTTTTCCATATGAAGTTAAGTATTGTTCTTTCGAGGTCTGTGAAGAATTTTGCTGGGCATTATGTTGAATCTGTAAGTTACTTATGGCAAGATTGCCATTTTTACTATGTTAATTCTACCTACCTAAGAACACGGGGGAATCTTTCCATTTTTTGGTTCTTCTTCATTTTCTCTCTTAGGAGATTTAAAATTTTTGTCATACAGGTCTTCTCCTTGTTTGGTTAAATTAACTCCAAAATATTTTATGTTATTTATGGCTATTATAAGGATTGATGCTTCTCTTATTTCTTTCTCAGCCCATTTATTATCTGTATAAAAGAGGGCCATTGGTTTTTAAGTTAATCTTGTAATCTTGCATTTTGCTACATTAATGAAGATGTTTATGAGTTGTAGAAGTTCCTTGGTAGAATTTTTAAGGTCACTTATGTAAAGTGTCATATCATCAACAAATAGTGAGAGTCTGACTTTTTCTTTCCAAGTTGTGGCCCCTTGTTCTCTTTTTGTTATCTTATTTAGCTAGCTAGAACTGCAAGTACTATATTGAATAGATATAGGGAGAGTGGACAAACTTGTTTTGTACTTGATTTCAGTGGGATAACTTTGAGTTTCTCTCCATAAAGTTTGATAATGGCTATTGAATTGATGTATATTGTATTTACTATGTTTAGGTATGTTCCTTTTATCCCTTCTCTCTCTAAGACCTTTATCATGAAGGAGTATTGTATTTAGATAAAGGCTTTTTCAGCATCTAATGAGATGACCATGTTTTTTTTTTTTTTAGTTTCTTTAAATGGTGGATTACATTGACAGATTTTTGTTTGTTGCATCATCCCTACATCTATGGGATGAAGCCTACATGGTCAAGGTGGATGATTTTTTTTAATGTGTTCTTGAATTTGATTTGCCAATGTTTTATTAAGTGTTTTTGCATCAGTGTTCATGGGTGAGATGACTCTGTAATTCTCTGTCTTAGTAACGTCTTTGGGTGACTTGAAAATCATAGTAATTGCTACCTTGTAAAAAGAGTTTGACAATGTTTCTCCTGTTTCTATTGTGTGGGGCAATTTAAGGGGTATTGGTATTAGTTCTTCTTTTTGAAAATCTTGTAGAATTCTGCACCAAAACCATATGGTCCTAGCCTTTTTTATTGGGAAACTTTTGATGACTGTTTTTATTTTTTTAGTAGTTATTGTTCTATTTAATTTGCTAATCTGGTCTTGATTTCATTTTGGTAAGTGATATTTATCCAGAAAATTTCCTTTACATTTTCCAATTTTGTTGAGTACAGATTTTCAAATTATGACCTGAAGATTCCTTGGATATCCTCCATGTTTATTGTTAGGGCCCCCTTTTCACTTCTGATTTTATTACTTTGAATATTCTCTTTTAGCCTTTGGGTTAATTTGATAAAGCTTTGTCTATTTTGTTGATTTTCTGAATGAACCAACTCTTTGTTTCATTGATTATTTGTATTATTTTCTGTTTCTATTTTGTTGATTGCAGCTCTCAATTTGATTATTTCCTGACATCTATTTCTCCTGGGTCAGTTCTTTTTTCTTTTTGTTCTAGAGTTTTCAGGTGTTCTTTTAACTCACTAGTGGGGAATTTTTCCAGCTTCTTTATGTAGGCATTTAGTGCTATCAACTTTCCTATTAACACTACTTTCATTGTATCTTTGGGTATCTTATTTGCCATTTTCATTGAATTTTAAGAAGTCTTTCATTTCTTCCTTTATTTCTTATTTGACCCATTGGTGACTCAAGTGAACACTGTTTAATTTCCATGTGTATGTGAACTTTCTGAGATTAATATTGTTGTTGAATTCTAATTTCAAGTTATGGTGATTAGGTAAGATACATGGGGTTATTTCAATATTTTTGTATCTATTAAGGTTTGCTTTGTCATTTAGTATGTTGTCAATTTTTGAGACAGTTCCATGAGATGATGAGAAGTAGGTATAATCTTTTATGTTTGGATGGAATGTTCTATAGATGTCATTTAAATTCATTTGAGTCATAATACCTGTTAGTTCCCTTTTTTCTCTGTTAAGTGTCTGTCTGACAGACCTGTCCAGTGGTTAGATTGGGGTGTTAAATCCCAATGTTAGTGTGTGGGGTTTAATGTGTGAATTAATTACCTTGTGCTAGAGGACCTGGCAGACCTGTGTGGGATCAGATGTGTGTTATGTATATTGGACAAAACCTTTCCTGATAATGTCTTGCACCTGTATAAACAATGAAGTCAATTCTGTGTCATATAATATAAATTCAGCAATTTCAATATGTAAGACAACTCTTTCTGCATATTGTGAATCAGTAACTATATTGAGAGGTTCTTTAAAATCCCTTAGTATCATAAGAATGGCATATAATTCTGCCTTCTCAAGAGAATTATAAGAACTTTGTTCCACCTTACTTAATTCTTCTAATTAGTAACCTGCCTTTTCTGTTTTATTTGCATCTATATAAAATGTATGTGCTTCAGTTATTGGTGCATCATGTACAATTTGGGGAAGAATCTAAGAAGTTCTCTTTATAAGGTTAAGTCTATTGCTTTTGGGATAGTTGCTATTACTTTCTCAAAAAAAAAAATTAGCACAAGCTCTTTGCCAGAATTCATTGTCTTCTCATAACTTTTTTATTTCAGCAGCAGTAAAAGTAATCTCTGCTGGGTCTATACCTGCTAGTTGACAAAGTCTCAATTTACCTTTTATAATCAATTCAGAGATGATTCCCACATAAATTTTTAATTTTTTTACTTGGTTTATATGGCAAAAGATCCATTCTAAGATAATATCATTCCTCTGCATTAAAATTCCTGTAGGAGAAATTCTGGAAGGCAATATGACTAGTATACAATTAAGATTTGGATTCAACCTATCCACATTTGTCTCCTGTAATTCTCCTCAACAACTGACAATTACTTTTCTGCTTCAGCTGTTAATTCTCTGGGACTACTCAAGTCTTTATCACCATCTAAAGTTTTGTTTAAATGAATTATAAGATCAGGTGTTACCCCAACAGTTGGTTGTAGACTGGAATTGTGTCCCAATAATCTTTGAAAGTCATTAAGAGTCTGCAACCGGTCTCTCCAAATTTGTGCCTTTTGTGTTCTAATTTTCTGTAAGCCTATTATGTAACCTAGGTAATTAACACAATCTCCTCTCTGAATCATTTAAGGAGCAATTTGTAATCCCCATTTAGGCAAGACATTCTTTACTTCTTCAAACATTCTTTCTAAAGTATTTGCATGTGAATCAGATAAGAAAATGTCATCCATGTAATGGTAAATTATAGAACTAGGAAATTGCTTATGTATTATTTCCAATGGCTGGCTGACAAAGTATTGGCACAGAGTGGGGCTATTGAGCATTCTCTGTGGGAGGATTGTCCATTGATATCTTCTACTAGGCTGAGAATTATTATAAGTAGGACTGTGAAGGCAAACTTTTCTCTATCCTTTTCTTGTAAAAGTATAGTGATGAAATAATCGTTTAAATCAATAACTAGTAGAGGCCATTCCTTTGGTAACAGAGAAGGCAGAGAAATTCCAGATTGTAGAGGGCCCATAGATTGAATAACCTTATTGATAGCCCTTAGATATGTCACCATTCTCCATTTTCCAGATTTCTTTTTTACAACAAATACAGGAGAATGCCAAGGGCTGATAGATTCTTCTATGTGTCAAGCATCTAGTTGTTCTTGTACAAGCTGTTCTAAAGCCTGCAACTTTTCCTCAGCTAGAGGCCACTGCTTAACCCATATTGATTTCTCAATTAACCATTTTAAAGGTAGAGCTGTTGGTACCTCTGAATGTTTTGTGTTCTTGTACAGAACGAGTGGCTGGTGTCTGCTGTCTGTAATATTATTTAATATTTTACTCAGAAACATAAGATTTTTGGTCTTCAGGAGTGTTAATCTGGGTATTCCGTTGCTGCTATAGGTCACGACCCCACAAATTCACTGCAATATTAGCTATATATGGTCTTAGTCATCCTATTGGCCCTTCTGGCCCTATACATTCAACCTATCTCATGCTTTGTTTGACCCGAGATAGGGTTCCAATTTCAAAGAACTGAACATCTACATCTTGAGGAGGCCAATTCAGATGCCAAGATTCTGGAGTAATGATACTTATATCCACCCGTATGTCTAATAAGCCTTCCATAAAAATTCCATTTATACAAACTCTTAGCTTTGGTCTTTGATCATTTATAGATGTCTGCCAAAATATATGTTTTCTCTGTCCTACTGGAGTTTTTGACTCATCCTCCATATTTAACCCATCATTCAGACCAGTATTGCTTTTTAGAGCATGCATTGGATTTTTAAAATTTTCCTGGCAAGACACATTCTCCACAGTAACTGGGAATGACTGGACCACATCCATCATGGGGGCCTGCAAGATGCCCCTACAGTATTTCCTGATGGTATTAGGTTGCCTTGTCTATCTGTCATTGAGTGATCCAATGTTGACCTTTGCCACATGTCCTACATATACCTGGAGGATGAGTCCTCCTATTTCTCCCATTCCCAGAGGAAACATTATTCCTAGGAATCTGTTGTCTGCAATCCCCTTTCAGATGTCCCATTATACCACAATTAAAACATCTGGTATTCTGATGTTGTCTCTTCCCATTGAAAATTGCTTTTCCTACCCACGCTTTTCCCCTTAGACATTGCTCCCTCATATCTGCTCCTGTAAAGGTAGATGGCTCAGGTCTGGTCTCACTGATGTCACTTTCTCAGGCCTACTATGGCAGAGGTTGCTGGCTTGGTCATGCTCCATCAAAGGTCGCTGACTTGGGCCTGCTCCCGTGGGTGTCCCTGTCTCATGCTTTCTCCTGCAGAGGTCATTGGCCTGTGTCTGGTCCTGTAGAGGTCACTGCCTTCATTGATTATAGGTTTTAAATATGAAAATGTTTATATTTATCAGTTCCATACTATTTGTACATGATTAACCCAAAGAATTAAAATAGATTCTAAAACCTGATAAATATTTGTTAAAGGTAAATTTTATTAAGTTGCATGCTACAATTTTCTAATTAGTAAAAGAATTTCTTAATGAACATTTTTGAATGAAATAAAAATAACAATTAATTCTATTCATTTAAAATGTTTAAAACTCTTGTCCATGTACATGAGCTCAATGGAACAGAATTTATTATTTTTTTATAATACTACAATTCAACTGTTTAAATTTTCTCTGATTCAATCTCAGATTTTCTTAGACATGTATGATCAGAAGTATTTTTAGTGATTTATTAGTAGACAACTAAATAAACACTACATACAAATTATATAACCATATGACTCATATTTTTTTTTAGTTCTTGGTTAACAGAGACATTGATTTTTCTTGTTAGAATGCTTATGATTCCAAGAGTTTCATTCTTTGTCTCTTGAGTATCTTTACTACTTGACTGCATCAATTGATGTATTCTTATTTCAAACACTGCAATGATTATCATGCACAAAGAAGTGGTGGATTTATGCAAATCAAACTGTGGACAAGCATATATAGAAATTAATTAATTACAGATAAAAGACCCACAAAAGTTGTTTCTCTGGAAAATGTTTTCTTTCAGCAATAAACAAATTTTCATGATTCAATCTCTGCCACTATACAAACCTAGACAGAGGAAACTACTCTCAGAATCATACAGCTAGGCCTCAACCTAGTCATTTGTCTTCTTCTATTTCCATATTGAATATATAGCTTGTAATTCTACTTTTTTCATGCCTGCCAAAGAGAAAACTTAATATGGTATCTTCTGAGCAACCCAAATTTATCTAGTTGTATTTGATCGACTTCAACTAAAAATTTAACCCTTAAGAGTAGTCATGACCCATCTCATACTCTCCATCTCTTTCCCTTTCCACACCATTTGACAGTTTTCCTTCAGTTCTCAGGATTGCTTCCTTCTCCTGGTAATACTTCAGTTTATGTTCCTGTGGAAATCACCAGAAGCTCAATACCAAGCAGTGGCTTGTCCCTGACAGTCCCAGAGTTTGGAAGCCTAACATTGTGGTGCCATCTATGCAGGTTTGGTGGGAGCCTCTTTCTGCTGTGCAGATGGCTTTCTTGTATTGTGCTCACATGTCAGAAGACAGAAAGGGATACAGCAAACTTTCTGTCAGTTATTAAGCTACTGATACCCTCATGGAGACTGCTTCACATATCACACAATTGCCTTCAGAGGCCTCACCTCATAATACCAAATTCAAGATTAGCATTTGCACATATGTGTTGGCAGCACAAATATTTTGTCCATAACATGGATTTATGACTTTTCAACAACATAAATAATATCTAGAGGTTTTATTATTTGAACATTGATTCTTTAGGATAAAGTACCAAAATTTATTGCTAACATGAAAAGTAAGGAGAGAAGTCTTTAACAATAAACAAAAGTATTCTTTTAGTGTTTTACTATTTCATACGTGTATATACTGGATTAAGAATATAGTTCCCCCATTATCAATTCATATCTCCAGCTTCTTTATTGATTCACCTTCTCTTCTTAAATAGTATTATTTCTACCATCATGACATGATTTCTTTTCTCTTTCATCTCTGTCTATTTGGCCTGTGCTGCTGGCAGCCATGGCCCCTCTGTATCGATGATCGTGAGAGCCAGATCCAGAAGATGGTGCTTAATAGCACTCTTTTCCATGTTCTAGCTCTTAGAGTTATACCATTCTTCCTTCCATCTTATTTCCTGGGTAGTGAAGGGGGTGATTCTGCTGAACTAATTTTTCTGTTCTTGTTTCACATGTTTCCTTCATTTAGAAGACAGTAATAATCACAGATACTTTTAAGTATAACATTGAAGGTAGAGCAATAAATAAATAAATATTAAAAAAATTAAAAAAAACCTTCAAAAGAGCCAAGAACAAATCAGATACTATATCAAGAAGGGAAAGAAAATTACACCAAATTCTTGAACATTCTCCACAAGTTATCAACACCTTTGATTATACTTTATTCATACATTGTATTATTTTGATCTGTGATGCCATGAAGTATACACTGTGTAGTCAGGATCATATCCTGCCTAGTTATGAGCTCACAACTATTTATCAAGTCACTATAATACTACAGTGAGCTTTCTACAGCAATCTATTGTGCAATAATACTGACCAAAAGCATCCAAGGAAAGGGGGGGGGGTGAAAATATATGTTGTAGTATGTCTACATCACCAGTGAAAGAAATTTAGAATCTCACTGTAATTTTCCAGTTCTCTTAGTGTACTATATCTGACTCATATAAAAACCAAATTTGACCTAAACTAAAATATTCAGTCTCTAAATTTTTATCTTTGAAATTATTAATCAGGTCTAGGAATATTTGCTCAGAACATCAGAGTATAACTCATTTTCTGTATCAAGAATATTTTCTTCTACTAGTTTGACATGTCTTTTAAGGGTAAAACTAATTTCCAACACATTAGGTATATTGGATCATCACTCAAGCAAAAAGCTTTTCCTCCCACAAACCCAATACATGCAGTAGGATCAAAAACCCATTGAGATTGTTCTTGAGGTCTCAGTAGTCCTCTTTGTCCGCTATGTTCAGCGAGACCGGTTTTATCCCAGGCTTTTAAAGACTCAGGCCAGCTGGCCTTGGTGAGTTCCCAATAGAACATCCCCATTGTCTCAGTGTGTGGGTGCACCCCTCGCGGTCCTGAGTTCCTCTCTCTCCTTCTGCTCCTGATTTGGACCTTGAGATTTCAGTCCGGTGCTCCATGCTCACCTTACTAGACCTGGATGGAGGTGGGTGGTCCTTGGACTTCCCACAGGGCAGGGAACCCTGATTGTTCTTTGGGCTGAGGGGGGGGGGGGACTTGATTGGGGGAGGGGGAGGGAAATGGGAGGCGGCGGTGGGGAAGAGACAGAAATCTTAAGAAAGAAAGAAAGAAAGAAAGAAAGAAAGAAAGAAAGAAAGGAAGGAAGGAAGGAAGGAAGGAAGGAAGGAAGGAAGGAAGAAAGAAGAAGAAATATATGTACAGTAAAAAAAAAGTTTTTCCTCATCTAAGTTGTAATTGAATTTAGCAGCCTTCTAGTTTTATAAACTTTAACCTATGCTAATAAGAACACCATTAGTACCTTAGAATTTTATCTAGCCTTTAAAGAGCAATCTTTTGGGGGAAGTCTGGGACAATGTTTTCTCTTTTTTGAATACATATATTTAAATATTAAAAGCTCAGACAATTTCTTTATTGTCATAAAATGCTGCATTCAGTTTCTCTGAGACAAATAAGATAACCATACTGAAACTCATGAATATTGTATTCTGGTATTTCCAGACTATGAGCCATTGTTCTTACCTTCCTACTCTAATATATCAAAAAACAATTTGGCCGGGGTTATGTAAACACAATCTACTGAATCTTTAAGTAGAGTGTTGGGAAAAGATTACCAGCTTGAGAGTGGGGCGATGGAAATGATTTGAAGAGAAGAGAGTTGGGATGGACTGGATGGAGGATAGAAAAGGTGGAATGTAATGTAATATTATTTTAATTAAAATTCTATTATAAAAATTATATCCTGAATTTGCATTTCATTTTAAAATAGATTTTAGTACCTCCCATCTTCAAGAAAAGATTTATCTTTTTAGCTATAGCATCCTATTTCTATTCTGATTCTTTCTTTTCATTTTCTAGAATGATAAAAGTTTCCCAAACTCAAAGGAAACTCCAACTAACAAATTTAATTAATTTCTCATTCTTCTTTCTTTTCTCCAGTATTTCTGAGTGTCTAGCCTTTTTGTGTTTCTGTGTACTTACCTTTAATTTTTCATTTGTCATCTCTCCACTCACTTTGTATTTTCTTCTCTGGTGAGCATAACTCAAATCTACATGTGGTAAGTAGTTAAATAATAGATGTTCATCATTTACAAACCCACATTCAGCCTCAGTTTATCCTACAATGTAATCCTCTACCAGCGACAGCCTGCACTAGAAGACCAGTAATTGCTGTATCCATGGAGCTTGCCTTCTTTGACTCTCCTTTGTGTAGAAGATATTACCGAACAATACAACAGATTACAACTGAACCAGAAGAATTAAGTAATATCTCTACTTCCTCTCTCTCAGTGCTCACAACTAATTCTTTAAAAAGACAATAAAGCTGATTGTGATTTCTGAATGTCTCTTCTCTTGAATCCCACAATTTTTATTATTCTCTGTTCATTAGGTCAAGTAGATGTATCCTCCTGCCCCCAATACGAATCTCATTTTAGTTTAGTATTCTTTCAGGCCCTTTTGACTTTCTCCATTTCTGTACTCTGAAGAATCTAATTTTTAAATTTAATTAAAAATTTAATACCTATATTATGCATACTGGTTCAATAGTGGCGCAAACCTTATAGAAGTAGACAGCTGCTATTTTATTAGATTTAGTATCTGGTCTTTAATATTTCTTCTTAAATATCTTTTTCTTACAGTTTGTGTTGTTCTTTTTCTCACATGAATTTAATTTTTGATGCACATCTTTCTAATTTCTCTGTGAAACACATAATCAAACCTGTAGTTGCAAAAGTAACCAATGATTTCATTAATACTAAATCCTATAGATCAGCACTTCTCAAACTTTGGCTCACAACCCATTAAATGGTTGAATGACCTCTTGAAAGAGGTCACCAGAAACCACTAGAAAACACAAATGTTTACATTAAGTTTCATAATAACATCATAAGTATAGTTAGGTAGTAGCAATGAAAGTAATTTTATTATTGGTGATCACCACAACATGAAGAACTCTATTAAAGGGTTGCAGCATTAGTATGGTTGATAACCATGCTATAGGTACTTATCAATAATGTGTTTAACATCTATTTTTCACATTATTTCTGATCTTCTACATTTTTGACAGCTTCTCTAAGGGTCCTTTAGATAACAACATTTTTCCCAACATGAATGTTGGCAGTGAGTTGATTTCTGGCTTATCAACTCTCTTCCAGTCACACTTCTATGTGAATGGTCCATCTGTGTTTTT
This sequence comes from Alexandromys fortis, assembly GCF_014885135.2. Taxonomy (NCBI): domain Eukaryota; kingdom Metazoa; phylum Chordata; class Mammalia; order Rodentia; family Cricetidae; genus Alexandromys; species Alexandromys fortis. Next base: position 2,744,953 of record NW_026068053.1, on the reverse strand, counting down.
GTCTCCATAAACCATGTGCTGCAAGCACCTATCCTTGAGCTTAAGCTGTAGTAGGTTGAGGTTTTTAAGCAACAGATGGAGCAATGTTACGAAATATGAGTCAGCTTGATTTCATATGTCATTCTTTAAAATGACAAATCTTGGAGAAACTAACTATATTCTAGGCCAGATCTTTAAAAATCCTTGAGAAAAGAATATCTGTATGAATAAAAGTTTCAACATCCATTGTATTATGTGCCCTCTGTGAAGTATCTTAATTTATACTATAAATATTCCTGATGAAGTTTTTGAATCAGGAACACCTTAGAAGGTGTCTGTATTTTCTATGAGTAAATTACTATGGCTTTTATTATGCCTGTTTTGCCCTGAGAGTCCTTTCTTCCTGGGTGTATTTCCTTTTGCTGCTTCCATTTCAGTCCAAGCAAGCCTCATAGCTCTTCTCTGATGTCATTGCATGTTGATATTATTGATAAAGTATGAGTTATAACACTATGCTTTTCTGTAAGATCTATATTTTATTGAGCTTCTTACAACATCCAGTTTAAGCAGATTTTAAGTGAATAATGAATGTCTTCTTTACCTTACTCCAGTCCTTGAATTATGTTTTTCAGTAATACAAAATTATATGAAATGGTGTGGAGATCATAAATCGTCACTTCCTTAACACTAAGGTACTTTAATAAACATTGTTAACTTTTGAATTTTTGCTTTATTAGTGCATTATTTTAACTAACATGAATTATATTTTACATCCTGACAACAGTCTGCACCCCTCCTCTCTCCAAGTCTATCCCCTACTACCTCATCTCTGCCTCCCCATCTTCTCCTTCTATATTTCTATTCAAAAAGGCACAAGCCTCCTATGTATATTGACAAAACACAGCAAATCAAGTTGTAATAAAACTAAGCACCTCTTCTTGTATTAAGACTGGGAAAGGTAACCCAATATGAAGAATAAGTTCCCAAAAGCCTATAAAGGAGGGATAACAGTGCTCCCACTGTTAGGAGTCCCACAAAAAGCCCAAGCTACACAGCTGCCACCTATATGTAGAGAGCTAAAGTGAGTCCCATACAGGATCCTTGATAGTTAAGTCTCTCCGAGTGTCTGTGAGCCCAGTTTAGTTTATTCTGTGGTTTTTCTTGTGATGTCCTTGACCACTCTTGGTTCTAAATTTTTTCCTCACTCTCTTCAACAGGATGCCTAATATTGACTGTGGATCTCTGCAACTGTTTCCAGCATTTGCTGGATGAAGCCTCTCTGATGACTTTTCGGCTAGGAAGTAATTTTTAAGTAGAGCTGAATATCATTAGGCATCATTACATTGATATCTGTTTATCCAGTTGTGTTTGGTTTTATCCTAGGTCTCTGAACCATTTAGTCTCTCTGTCCTGTCCCTCCAGGCAGTGTCAGGGGAGGGCTAACTTTTGTCATAGGTCACAGACTGGATCAATCACAGCTTGGCAACTCACACCATCTCTGTGTCACTAGCAGCCTACCACAACACATAGACCAGAGAGATTTTTAAGGTCAAACTTTATGTTACTGAGTTGGTGAACCAGTCCCTCCACTGGTAGTCTTGCCTGGTCAAAGGAGGTAGCTAACTCAAGCTACTTGTCCTCTTTTTCTAGGAGTCTTAGTCATCTTTGTAGATACCTGGGATTACCATTAAACCGGGTTTTCACTTGCCACTGAAATAAGCCTATACAGTGAGGATTATCAGTATTTACCCCACAAACCTCCAACTGACCTCTCATGTTCCCACCCCTACCCACTGCCAGTCCACTAAAAACATCTCTTCCTACTAAGAAAATCTGAATTTTCCTCTTAAGCTCCCCGCCCCCTTTACCAAACTTCTTTGGGTTTCTGAATTATGGCATGATTATCCTTAATTTTATAGATAATATTAACATATAAGTGAGAATATACCCTGTTTATCTTTCTGCATCTGAATTACATTATTCAGGGTTATTATTTCCATTTATCTTTGAATTTCATGATGTCATTGATTTTATTATTTGAATAATATTTCATTGTGTAAATGTGCCACATTTATTCATTCATTCTTCAACTGAGGAGCATCTATATTGTGTTGATGTTCTCGCTTTTACAAAAATAAGCTGCTATGAACATAGTTGTGTAAGTGTCCTTGTAGTATAATGGAATGTTCTTTGGGTGCCTGACAAGGAGTGGTATAGCTGGGGATTCTTTTAGATTTATTCCCACTTTTCTCAGAATTAGACATATTGATTTCCAAAGACAATTCTACTGGCAATGGGGGACTCTCCTCTTGCCCCACATCCTCTCCATCATGAGCTGTCACTTGTGTTTTTAAACTTCACCACTCTTGACAGGTGTGAGCTGGAATCTCAGCGTCATTTTGATTTGAATTTCCATGACATTTAAGTATGTTGAGCATTTCTTTAATGATGTGGGATTGTCATATATCAATCTGTTGATTTCATTGGTTAATTAATAAAGAAACTGCTTGCCCTGATAGGTTAGAACATAGGTGGGTGGAGTAGACAGAACAGAATGCTGGGAAGAAGGGAAGTGAGCTCAGGCACCATGCTGCTCCTCTGCAGGGCAGACACAATGAAGCTCCAGCCCAAGATGGACGTACGCTAGAATCTTCTCTGGTAAGATACCACTTCATGGTGCTACGCAGATTACTAAATATGGATTAAGGCAAGATGTGAGAGTTAGTCAGTAAGAGGCTAGAGCTAATGGGCCAAGCAGTGTTTAAAAGAATACAGTTTGTGTGTTGTTATTTTGGGGCATAAGCTAGCCAGGTGGCCGGGAGCTGGGCAGGAACGCAGCCCGCAACTCCTTCTACAATTTAAGTGTTTCCCATACATTTGAGGTTCCTCTGTTGATAATTCTCTGTTTAGATCTATACCCCATTATTTAATTGGATTATTTGATTTTTTATCTAGTTTCTTAAGAATTTTTTATATTTTGGAAATGAGCTTTGTGTCAGATGTGGAGTTGGTGAAGTTTTTTTTTCTCATTCTGTAGGCTGCTCTTTTGTCCTATTGATGATGCTCTTTGCATTAGAGCAGCTTTTCTGTTTTATGAAGTACTATTTATTAACTGTTAATCTTAGTGTCTGTGTAATTGGTGTTCTAATCATGAAGTTGTCTCCTCATCCAATTTATTCAAGGCTATACCCCACTTAGTCTCTATCAGGTTCAGTGTACCTGGATTTATGTTGAGGTATTTGATCCACATGGGCTTGAATTTTGTGCAGGGTGATAGATATGGATCCATTTACATTTTTCTACAAGCAAATATCCAGTTATACCAGAATCATTTGTTGAAGATGTTATGTTTTTTCTTTACATAATTTTGGCTTCTTTGTTGAAAATCAGGTGTCCATATGTATGTGGATATAAGTCTGGGTCTTCACTTCATTTTCATTGATCCACCTATTTATTTTTACACCAATACCATGCAGTTTTTATTTTAGAGTTCCATAGTAGAGCTTGAAACCTTGGATAGTGATACCTCCAGAAGCTTTTTTATGTAAAGGACTATTTTAGAAAATCCTTGGCTTTTGGATTTTCCATATGAAGTTGAATATTATTCTTTCATGTTCTATAAAGAATTGAGATGGGATTTTAATGGGGATTACATTGAATCTCCATTAAGTGGATCACTTTTAGTAGGATGACCATTTTTACTTTGTTAATCCTATTGATCCATGAACATGGAAAATCTTTTCATCTTTTGATATCTTCTCCAATTTCTTTCTTCAAATACTTTCAGTTCTTACCATACAGGTCTTTAAGTTGCTTGGTTAGAATTCCACCACGATATTTTATATGATTTATAGTTATTATGAAGGGTGCTTTCCCTTGATTTTTTCTAAATTCTTGTTATTCTTCATATAAAGGAGAGATATTAATTTTTTAAAATATTTTTTCAGACATGTTACTAAACATATTTGTCAGATGTAGAAGCTTACAGGTAGAATTTTTGGTTCTCACATATACTATCAAATCTTCTGCAAATAATGATGCTTTGACTTCTTCTTTTTTAATTTGTATCCCCTTGATTACCTTTAGCTATTTTATTGCTTTAGATATACTTAAAATTATTATGCTGAGAAGATACAAAAAAGGGTAGACAGCCTTGTCTTATTCCTGGTTTTAGTGATATTGTTTTGAGTTTCTCTCCATTTAGATTGATGTTGACAAACTGTGTGCTGTATATTGCTTTTATTATGTTAAAATATGGCTTTGTATTCCTGATCTTCTAAGACTTTTATCATAAAGTGATGTTTGATTTTTGTCAAAGGCCTTTTCAGCATCTGTTGAGATTATAATTTGTTATAGAAGGCCTCTTTTTATTTCTGGATGCTCAGCCCCAAAATAATGCCACAGAAACCAATTAGCTCTAGATTTTTTTTGGCTAGCTCTTACATATTAATTTAAGCAATCTCCATTAATCTGTATATCGCCTTACTGGGTAAACTTCAAGTGTCTGTCTCCAGTGGGGCTATATGGCTTCTCTCTGACTCTGCCTTTTTTCTCCCAGCATTCATTTTAGTTTACCCTGCCTAGCTCTGCTCTATCCTATCACAGGCCCAAAACAGCTTCTTTATTAACCAATGGTATTCAAAGCATACAGAGGGGAATTCCACATAACTTCTCCTTTTCGGTTTAAATAAAAAGGACAGTTTAAACTTTGACATAGTAAGATTACATATAACAAAACAGGTATCATCTAGTGCTTTTGTGGATTTCCTCAGTATCTATTTTCATAGTCCTCTTTCATTTCTGATTTCATTAATTTGAATAGTCTCTTTCTGCTTTTTAGTTAGTTTGGATAAAGGTTTGTTTATCTTGTTAATTTTCTCAAATAATCAACTCTTTGTTTCATTGATTCTTTTTCTTGTTCTCTTTGTTTCTACTTTATTGATTTTAGCCCTGAGTTTCATTATTTCCTGCTGTTTATACCTATTTGAGGGGTCTGGGTTTTGTTGTTGTTGTTTTTGTTGTTGTTCTAGGTTTTTCAGGTGTGCTGTTAAATCACAAGTATGAGAATTCTCTAATTTCTTTATGTAGGCAATAAATGCTATGAACTTTCTTCTTAGCACTGGGTTTGTTGTGTTGCATAAATTTGGGTATGATGTGGATGAATTTTCATTGAATTCTATGAAGTTTTTAATTTCTTTATTTCATTCTTGACCCAGTGGTAACTCAGTAGAGTGTCATTCAATTTCCATGAGTTTGTAAGTTTTCTTTTGTTGTTGAAATCCAAGATTACTCCATGGTGTTCTGATAGTATATAAGGTGGTTATTTCAATTTTGTTATATCTATTTATACTTGCTTTGTAACAAAATATGTAGCCAATTTTGAACAAGATTTCATGAGGTGTTGAGACGGTATTTTCTTTTGTGTTTGGGAGAAATGTTCTGTAGATATCTGTTATGTCTATTTGAGTAACAACATCTGTTACTGACTGATGTGGAATTTCCCTCTGTATGCTGTGAATACCATTGGTTAATAGAGAAACTGTCTTGGGCCTATGCAGAGAATAGATGTAGGCAAGGAAATGCTGGAAGGAAGATGGTGGAGTAAGAGAGAAGCTATGTAGCCCGCTGGAAACATGCTGGGAACTTTACCTGGTAAGCTATAGCCACGTGGTGATTAATGGAGATGGGTTGAATTAATCCGTAAGAGTTAGCCAATAAGAAACTAGAGCTAATGGGCCAAGGAGTGATTTAAATAATATGGTTTCTGTGTAATTCTTTCAGTGCTGAGCATCTGAGAACTAACTACTGGCCTCCTCCTTACTACAAATCCGCACCCATGTGGTGGACTAAATCCATGTCAAACCAGAAAGAGCTTAAAAAAAATTCTACACAATAGGATAGATTAAGATACAAAAGACCTTTAGATGGGTCACAGGGTTGGATAAATGTACATAGGCTTGGAAGACAGAGAAAAAAAGAGTAGAGAGAGTTATAAAAATAGTTTTTAAAAAATAAAACAAAGTCTTTAAAGAGAAAGAGTACAGATAGTTATAGATTAAAAGGTATAAAAAATGAACCCTGTAAACATGGAAAATTCACAGAAGTCTAAATTATGTATGTTATTGTGCTTTCTTTACATTTTTTGACTGGGAAGGAGCTAAGTATAGAGAGACATTTCATTGTATGGACTGCTAAGCTAAACCAACATATATATATANTGAAAACCTACCATACTAATATGGTTTAACATGCCTTGAACAACCCTCAAAAAATTACTTTGCCTAATAAACAACAGGAAGAAGTTTGGAGAACCTATGCCCATACTCCAAAATATTGTTTATAAAAGTTTATTCATATTTAAAGGGGGCATATTCTATGGATATTTGCATTGGTATAGATCTTGGTTTATTGACACAAATTTGAGGTCAATTTTGTTATATGCTTTTGATTAAGGTATTGTGATTGTGTAGCTCATTTAAAAATATAATGTATGATTAAAAATATAGGTTAACAGATAGTTATCTATAATAGTAAAGCTTGTATTTATGTTAGTTAGAGTTTCTAGATGTACAGAGATGTATTTAAGATAGACAAGTATTCTTCAAAATTTTCAGAGACCTTCAGAATATGGTATTTAAATGTTTTAAGAAATTAGGACATTTTCTAACAGTGAGATACTTCTGCTTTTGACACCACCAATCTACTTCAAGATAAATTAGATATAAATGTTATAACTGTAATTATTGTTTAATACCTGTTTTGTTATATGTAATTTTATTATGTTAAAGATAAAGGCTTACTTTTTATTTAAACAGAAAAGGGGAGGTGATGTGGGATTCCCCTCTGCATGCTGTGAATACCATTGGTTAATAAAGAAACTGTTTTGGGCCTGCACAGGGAATAGAAGTAGGTGAGGAAGTGCTGGGAGAAAGAAGGCAGAGTATGAGAGAAGCCATGTAGCTTACCAGAGACAAATGCTGGGAACTTTCCCCAGTAAGCCACAGCCACATAGTGATACACAGATTAATAGAGATGGGTTAAATTAATATGTAAGAGTTAGCTAATAAGAAGCTAGAGCTAATGGGCCAAGCAGTGATTTAATTAATATAGCTTCTGTGTAATTATTTTGGTTCTGGCATCTGGGAAGAAGAAGTGACCTGCTGCTACATGTTATTTCCAGTATTTATCCTTTTAGTTTATGTCTAGATGACATGTGTACTGGTGAAAGTGAAGTGTTAAAGTCTCCCACTATTAATGTATGAAGGTTATGGGTGATTTATGCTTAAGTAATGTTTCTTTTACAAATAGCATGTCCTTTGATTTGAGGTATAGATGTTCAGAACTGAGCTATTACCCTGGTAGATATTTCCATCAATGTGTATGAAATATCATTTTCCATCTCTTTTGATTAACTTTGGCTTGAAGTCTATTCTTTCAGATATTAGGATTGCTACACCCTCTTTCTTATTAGGGCCATTTGTTTGGAAAATCTTTTTTTAACACTATATACTTAGGTAATGTCTATTTTTGAAGTTGAAGTGTGTTTCTTGTATGCAACGGAATTGATAATGATTTCATATTCCTTCTATTAGCTGTGTCTTTATTGGTTAATTAAGTCCATTTATATTGAGAGATAATAATGATCATTGATTGTTTTTTCCTGTTTTATGTTGGTAATGGTGGTAGTGTGTGTGTGTGTGTCTATGTGTGTGTGCATGTACGTGTGTACGTGCATTTTCTTTCTCTGGATTTTGTTGGTGTAAATCATCATATTGCCTGTGGACATGGGTGAACTTTGCAAGGATTTGAGCTTTCCTTTCAGTATCTTCTGTAGTGCTGAATTTGTGGATATATACTGTTTTAATTTGACTTTGCAATGAAATATCTTCTTTTCCTCATCTATGGTGGTTGAAAGTTTTGCCAGATATATTTGTCTGGGCTGTCATTTATGGTCTTTTAAAATCATCAACACATCTGTCCAGTTGGTTGACTCTATATGTGTGTAGCCTTCAATCTGGTAAGAGGTACTCTGGGGGTCAGATGATGGACTGTCTTCTTTTGGGGTAAGAGATTTTTGCCTTGTTTTCAGGGGTTGACTAGTCTCTGGGATTCTGGATGCTGGTCTAACCTCTGGGGATCATGATTCTGGTCTGGCCCTTGATGTGTTGGAAGATTTCTACTAGAGGTGTAGGCCAGGATGCAGTGATGAGAAGAGATGATGTGGTTGGAGTTATGTTGAACACGTACAGACAGGGTGGGGGTAGTCATACCTGTGATTTGGTATGCTAGCTTGTCCTCTAGAAACTGGGAGGTTTCATTCAGAGGTGTGAGCCAGGCTTAATTTTAGTATTTTTGCACAAAACCTTTTTCTCATACATGCGATTATTTTAGTGAAAGAAGGTGTGACATCTACTTCAATGCTCAACTGTATCTTTCTTTGAAGTACCCCCTTTACCATACTGATGTCCTTTTATAATAATATTTGTTTAGTCTAAATAGGCAGATTTTTTATGTTACTCCTCATTGACATGTAGTTTGTTTCTTGGTTATTCCATGATTAATGATACAAATTCATTATTTTTCCTTTGTGTTTCATTATTTCATACAAATTTTCATTGAAATAGTATTTGATATGAGAACATCTGCAGTAGTTGGAGCATTTACCTAGTATTTAACATACTGGTGTTTGAATAGGATCAGATGTTCACTCCAAGGTTTAGTCACACATTTATCATTATGATGAAAACACCAGTATCTGTCTCTGTATTAGAAATCCCTATTCAAATTGATAATGAGTCAGTTGTATCACCTATACCAATAATGTAAAAACATCATCTGTAGGTACAATTGTATTGCTTTATTTAGTGGTGAGAGAGAGACATGGAGAGAGAGAGAGAGAGAGAGAGAGAGAGAGAGAGAGAGAGAGAGAAAACAAATATGGAGGTCAAAGGACAACTTCTAAGAGTTGATTTTCTCCTTCGCCTGTGCTTGTTCTGGAGATCGAGCTAAAGTCGTCAGACTTTCTAGCAGTCACCTTTATCCACAAACCATGTCACCAGGCCAACATATATTTATTTAATAAAAATGAGCATTCCTCCGAGCCTATTCCAAGTGTATATGATGAATAATATAAACCAACATTTTACACATAACATATCCATTTAAATTGTGGATAAAATGAGAAAAAAGGATCAGTTTACAATTGTCATTGTTAAACTTGATTAGTAATATTCAACAAATTTATGAATAATAATCAATAGTTGTACCATACAAAGTAAATCATTAATAATACGCATATATCCCATAAAATCCTTATTAATTGCTCAAAGGAAAAAAGTACTAAGTATACAAGCAGAATTAATCAAATAATCAAAGTCAATAGCACCAGCAAGATACAAACAGTTGTCATGTGTCTTCAGATATGATATGCTGTAAAAAAAAGTATCATTACTTATTTTCTAAATAAGATGTTACCCGAGCAGACTCATTAGATAACCAGAGAATCCCCAAAGAGTGATATGCTAGAAGAACAGGTGCCAGTGAGTGTCTGTGACTAGTGTGTGTGCTGGGTTTATCACCTTTTTGTTTTTACAACATATTTACAAATAAAAGCAATTATTAGTTTGAAGGCCATGCACAATAAGACGGAGAGGGAATGTAGCCTATAGGCTGAATCTGTCAATCTGCTGTAGAAAGTAATCTGCTCTGTACTTTTCAGATAATGGTTTAAATGGCAAAGGATAGCTTGAAAAGTATTTCAATCCCCAAAACACTAATGAGCCATTGGTATGAAATGCTGTATAAAGTTCTGTAGTAGATCTTACTAACAAAATCCTCTTCCGATGACACTACTGAGTCAGTTAATAAAATTAGAAACGAGTTGTAAATTACATAAATGATAAACTAGTGTTACAACTCTTCATTTTGTAAAAACTCATTTCAATTTGAAAATTAGTGTTCTTGTTTTTAGACAATACATGCTAATGTTCCATGGGATGAAAGCGTATAGAGACTTATACAAAATGATCTCAAGTCATGTGCATATGATATTTATATGCACACAGAGAATGAAAGCAGATGTGAATGTGTTAAAATACTGAAAAGGCCATTGTGACTATCTAGTGGTCTCACACCTCTCTATGATTATAAAGATGTCAGTTTGTGATTTGGATATACTGCATAGCAAATATAAAAATCTGTGAAGTTGTAATTAAGGTCCCCAGTTATGATTATGCAAAATAGAAGGACGTTATTTAAGACTTATTGAAACACAAGCCCTTTAAGGAAGACTTGTTGAAGTGAAAGTAGCCTTCTGGAGTTTGTGAATACTTGGTAGGCTGAGGAAAGAAGAAGAGAAGGTGGGGTGTTCTCACATTTTCAGATACTCCCACAATCAAAAAAGTGATCCAGTTACAATAAGGAATTAAAAATAAGGAAATTTGAGAAGTCATATTGAAAAAAAATTATTTAATGAAAACCTTAGAATGGCCAATTCATAACTCTAGGACTAAGCTAAAGCTAAATTTGAAGCTGTCAAATTATAGAATGTAGACAAATATGGCCTGCATTGATTCTGCTGACTTTCAATGGAATACAGCAGCACTCAGCTATTTATATTTCTATATTATTTGCTACTGGTTCTATGATACAAAATAGAATTAAGTAGCTATAGCTTATACCTTGTTGTTCACAAGGCCAAACTGTAAACTATGTTCCATTTGTGGAAAATGTAAGTCATCCTCACCTGAAATAATTACTAGTTAAATGGATGCTGAAAAATGGTAAAATCTTCAAAAGTTTAAAATGTTCCACAAGTAATTATACTTCATGTCAAAATGAAGTACATTCATCCTCAAATAAAAAGCATAAAATTCTAGTCTCAGTAACACAAAATTAAAAATTAAAGTGCTCAATAAATCTAGAAGTTCCAAAACGAGATTTAGCAATGCACCATCATCAGAAAAAAAATAACATGTCAACAGAAACAAACCTTGAAATAAGAGATATTTTCAAAATCTATAGAAAAGGATTAAGATATTTATTTTAAATGTTCTCAGAAAATTAAAGGGAACCACAAACATGAGTCAATTCACAATGACAAAATTATAGGAGAATCAATTAGAATACATAGACCAAAAATCCCTACTATATTTAAACTGAAAACTTAATTCATGGGTTTAAGATCAGAAGATAATGACTGAATAAAGAATTAATGAAGAAAGTCAGTTAGAAATATAAAAGTCTGAGGAACAGAGGAAAAACATAAAAAATAATTCAAAAATATGAAAATCACTTAGGAAACATTAAATTGCCTAATATTCAAGTGATTATAATAAAAAATGAAGAGTAAATGAGTAATATGAAGAAAGGCAAGAAGTGATACAGAGGCCATGGAGGAGTGTTGCCTATTGGCTTTCTCCTCATGTCTTTGTCATTCTGGATTCTTATAGCACAAAGGACCACTATCCCAGGGGTGTTATGAACTGCAGTGAGCTGGCCCCTATCATATCAATCATCAAGCAATGAAATGCCCCCTCAGCCTTGCTCAGAAGCCAGTCTGGTGAGGGCATTTTCTGAATTGAGATTCTCTATTCCCAAATGACTCTAGCTTGTGTCGAGTTGACAGAGAAACTAGCTAGCATACTATGTATCATCTATCTTCATTGATCCTAAAACTTCACAAACTAATCGAGAAAACTACTTAGATATGCTCATGATGGTACATCATAATCACATTATTGAAAGCCATTCCGGAAAGATTTCAAAGATAAAAGAAAATGAAAAGATTACAATAAAGTATGTGAGTATTACATTGCTGAAATTAGGATGGAATATTATGAATTTGTACGCACATAGAGTTATGCTCCTGGATAAAGAGGTTTGTTCCCCATTTGACATCGTATGTCTGGTAGTGCCTTGGATTACATATGTACCCCATTTACTTTTATATTTTATATTATGTTTCAAATTTTATTACCCTTAAATTTACCATCCCATTAGCATTGAACAATAAAGTTAAACTACCACCAGATCTTTCTGGAGTTGTTTTATATGAAATAAAGTATATAGAGTTATAAAATATTGATAATTTATTTGAAAAATTCACATCTAACTACTATTATTTTTGTATTTATACTGTTATGAATAACATTTTTGGTCAGCCTTCAAAGTGTTTATGTGAATTATGTTTGTAAATATATCAGACTTTAAAATTTAAAAAAAATATTTGTATGTACATGTTGTGCATATATGTGCTTTGTGAGTATCACATGCATTTGGGTGTGGAGAGATCAGGGGATGATGTCATGTTAGTCTCTACTATCCCCCATCATCTTGTCTTGAGATAGGGCCTCTTAGTGGATCACAACCCTGTTTTGGCTAGACTGCTTGAACAACAAGAATCTGGGATTGGCATGATTCTGGAATTAATGTTGGGGTTATGGAAATACTTTTAATTGTAATGTTTGAGATTTGGACTTATGCCACCTTCTTGAAGAGCAATTGTGTTTTCCCACTGAGACATCTCCATTTTTTAAATTTTATTTTAGTTTATTTTAATTTAGTTATTTGTGAACTTTGTACACTGTACTTTGATCATGTTCCTTCTCCTTACTCAGTTCCTTTCAGATACAGCCCCCTTGTATACCCACTCAGCATTGTGTCTTATTTGTTCAAGTGCAATTGTTTCTTCCCATATATGCTTGGGCATATGGCCTTTAGTGGGAGTCTGGTCACACAATCAAGGTACTACCTTAAAGAGAAATGACTGTTTTCTAACAGCTATTAATTATAAATAGCTCTTAAGCTAGCATGGAACTTTATGTCTACCTCCCTTAATAGTGCTGGTATGATGTCTTATTTGGGCTTGTATAGGTCTTGTATATGCTTTCAGAAGGGCTATGTGTTCATATGTGCAAATGTCTGACTATGTCTCAAAAACACTGTTTCCTTATCACCTCCCACCTCTGGTTTTCACAATCTTTCAACTCCTTCTTTCACAAAAATGCCTGAACCTTAGGATGTTAGGCTGTAAGAAATCTCATTTGAGATCGAGCCTTCCTTAGTCTCACACTTCCTGGGCTTTGACAGTGTTTTCTCTATGCTAATTACCATTTGCCTTGAAAGTAAGCTTCCCTGGTAAGGGCCAAGTAATGTTATTACTCTGTGGTTTTAGCAATAACTCCTTGAGAATTGACTTAATACTTGCTTATTTATCAGAGTAATAGCAATAAGTTCTGCACCAGAGTTTATGAACTAGGTAACCATGCTTATGGTCTAGAATCTAGACCGTAGATAATGATGTTAGATATGAATTTCAAATTATGCATCAAGACTTAAACCTAATACAAAAGTGGTTGATTGCATCTGTGATGTTCATGCCACCATCAAAACAGTGAATATGCCAAGACATATGCCTCTGTATCGTAGGCTAGAGGTTCACAGCTGACTAAGATAAATATTACCTTTACTTTCAGTAGAATTCAGTGTCTCTATCACTGTGAGAGATAGCCAAATGGGATGAAGATCCCAGGTGAGCATCAGTGTGATTTTTCCATGGTGTATGCTTCTACTTTGGGATAATTTTGGTCAAGTTCTTGAAGTTAACCAAGAGCATTGGGAATAGCAGGTAATGTAAAGCAGTCTTTGGCTTCTCAATGGCTAACAACTCAAGAAGATGTAACCCATTCCTGGTTCTGAGATTTTATTCATTAGCATCTAGAGGGTAGTAGCAGTATTGTCACCCACTATACAATAACTGCATTTTAACTCTTTTTATATCTGCATATGATTATATTTTAAAAAGAATTCACAATAGTAGGTTTCCATATATTTTTTCAAAACATTTTAGTAATACTTATCTCCCTAAACTCCCTCCTTTACCTGCCATCCCATATTCTTCAGTATTTATTTATTTTTTCCTGTTCCATTAGTTACATTGCCTCTTTATAGCACCAAGTTCTACCTCTCCTGCCTTGAAAGCCCACCTCTTGGCTCTTGAATACTTTTCTGACCTTTATGGGTATTCCAGAAAAAGACAAATTTCTGAATATTCAAAGTAACTACAAATGAGAGTTATCTCACTCAGAAGATTGCTTCCAGCACCATCAATTACAAACAAATTTCATAATTTAATTTTTAACAGCTGAACAATATTACATTATGTACAATAAACCACATGTCCCTTATCTATTCATCAGTGTATGAACATCTAGACTCTTTCCATTTCCTAGATTTTGTGCATGACACAGGGATGAACATGGATGAACAGGTATCTCTAGAGAAGGATATGGATTCCTTTGGGGTATGTACTCAGTGTGGTATAGTTAGATCATGTGATAGATCTATTTTCAGTGTTGTGAGGAACTTCCATGCTGATTTCCATGGAGGCCACAGCAGTTAGCACTCCCACCAGGAGTGAATAACTGATCTCCTTCCTCACACCCATGCCTGCATTTGTCCTCACTTATTTTTAATCCTAGTCATTTTGACAGGGCTAAGATGAAATCTCAAAGTAGTTTTAATTTGCATTTTCCTCGTGGTTACAGATATTGCACATTTAAAAAATATTTCTAAGTAATTTGCATTTCACTTTATTTAGTTCTATGCCCTATTTTTAAATTGGATTTTCATAATGTTTAATATTTTAGTTTTTTTGTATATTCTACATACCAACCCTCTGGTAAATGTGTAGCCAGTAAATATTTTCCCTGTTTTGTAAGTTTCCTCTTGACCATTTTAGTTCATGAAGTTCCATTTATTAGTAGTTAATTCTAATGCCCTGGTTACTGAGGTCCTATTCTAAAAGTGCTTTTCTGTAATGATGCATTCAAATCATTCTTATTCAGTATAGCACTTAAAATCTTAGCTACTGGGGACATCGCCTTGGGCTCCTGGGAGCCACTCTAGGTTCAAGTCTCTTGCCAACACTAAGGTGGCTCCCTTAACTAAGATATGTGCTTCCCTGCTCCCCTATCCAACCTTCCTTTATCCCAATCATCCTATTTCCACAAGTTCCCCCAATCCTCCCCTTCTCACTTTTCTCTCTCCGTCCCCCCTTATCCCCAACCCACTCCACCCCCAAGATCTCAATTTTCTCGCCGGCAATTTTGGGAAGCTGAATATAGGGAACCTGAAATGACCCTATCCTATAGCAATACTGACGAATATCTTCCATATCACCATAGAACCTTCATCTGGTGATGGATGGAGATAGAGACAGAGACCCACACTGGAGCACCGGACTGAGCTCCCAAGGTCCTAATGAGGAGCAGATGGAGGGAGAACATGAGCAAGGATGTCAGGACCACGAGGGGTGCACCCACCCACTGAGACAGTGGGGCTGATCTATTGGGAGCTCACCAAGGCCAGCGGACTGTGACTGAAAAAGCATGGGATAAAACCGGACTCTCTGATCATGGCGAACAGTGAGGACTGATGAGAAGCCAAGGTCAATGGCGTGGGGTTTTGATCCTACTTCATGTTCTGGCTTGGTGGGAGCGTAGCCAGTTTGGACGTTCACCTTCCTAGACATGGACGGAGTGGGGAGGACCTTGGACTTTCCACAGGGCAGGGAACCATGACTGCTCTTTGGACTGGAGAGGGAAGAGGAGAGGAGTGGGGGGAGGGTGAGAAGGGTGGGAGGAGGGGGAGGGAAATGGGAGGCTGGGAGGAGGCGGAAACTTTTTTTTTCCTTTTCTCAATAAAAAAAAAACTTAGCTAGAGCACTATCTAAGGGGATATGATAAAGGGAATATATATAGGAAAGAAACTGAAACATCATTATTTGAATATGATTTGGTACTATATATTAAAAAGCCCAAAGACTCCATCAGGAATTTGCTATATCTAAGAAACACATTCAGCAAAATAAAAGAATGCAAAATTAGCATATAAAAACCAATATCTTTCTTATCTACAAACACTAAACATACTTAGAAAGAAATCAGGGAACAGTACCATTCACAATAGCACTGTGTGTGTGTGTGTGTGTGTGTGTGTGTGTGTGTGTGTGTGTGAACCTTGTGTATGAAAACATCGGGACACTGAAAAGAGACATTGGGGAAAACACCAGGAGGTAGAAAGACCTTTCTTGGGCATGGATTGGTAGAATTATTGATTGGTAGAATTAGTATTGCAAAATGGCCATTCTAGGGAAATCAATCTACATATTCAATCCAATCTCCCTCAATATTCACATGCAATTCTTCACAGAAATTATAAAAATAATCTTAAATTTCATATGAAAATAAAACACATCTATGATAGACAAAATGATTCTGAAGAAATAAACTGGTATTTCATAATTCAACTTAAAAGACAGAGTTATATCAATAAAATTATGGTATTGGCATAAAATAAGCACACTGTCCAATAGAAAAGAATTGAGGATATACATATAAGACTGCTCTTCTACCTGCCTGATATTTTACAAAGAGAAATATCAGAAAACCAATAATACACATTGAAGAAAAGTCAACATCATCGATAAATAGTGCTGATCCAACATGACAGGTACAAGTAGAAGAATAATACTCAAACTTCATCTTTCATACCAAGCTATGCTCTACTTCAAATTGATGAAGAACTTAACAAAGAACTGATAGCCTGAGGCTGACAAAGGCAAAGAAGTTGACATGAGTGACCTTGTCATACTTTTTAAAACTTAGCAGATATAGACAGCTAGGAAAATGAATTAGAAGTTAAGAACACTAGCAACTCTTATAAAGAACTAAGGTTCAATTCCCAGAACCCACACAGTGCCTCATGACTGACTATAACTCCAGTTCTAGGGATTACAGCAATCGAGAGGCAGATCAATTTGAGACTTTCTCAGAAACACTGGTAAAGGTCAAAGGGAACACTAGCTTTGCGTCTATGACCAAAGAATGACATGGCAAGGCCTAGTTTGGTGCTGGGTCCAGGAACTTGAAGAAGTTAAGGTT
Organism: Alexandromys fortis; assembly: GCF_014885135.2. Taxonomy (NCBI): domain Eukaryota; kingdom Metazoa; phylum Chordata; class Mammalia; order Rodentia; family Cricetidae; genus Alexandromys; species Alexandromys fortis. The sequence continues at coordinate 2,728,031 of NW_026068053.1, read as the reverse complement.
TTTGTTCCTGGGAACTTGGCTTTTGCCCAGGAAGAGACTAGAGTTCTTCCCAAGGCCACTGTTTCCTAGGTCTGGAGTTCCCTTTGTGCATTTCTCAGTGAGTGTCCTGCTAGCTTTGTCTCATTGGATGATATTCTATCATCGATTTGTTCCATCTCCCCATTAGTATATAAGATGGTACACTTTTTAATAATCTTGCTTTGAATTAGACATAACATTTACAAGACCTCCCAATCCCAGCTTTCCTCTCATCTTTATCCTCTCATATCCTGACCATCCACTCTAGGACCCTGTCACTGAAGACTGACCTATGAGTCCAGGTCCTCCAATGTCCTCTTCTGGCCTCTTCAGGCACTGTATACATATGTTACACAGAAATACATGTAGGTAAAACACTGATTCATAAAATAATACTAAATAAATCAATACAAGAATAAAAATATAATTTAGAAAACATAATTCATTTAGAATATTGGCAAGATCATTTATTATTAGATTTGTTCTATAAAAGCAGGCTTGTGACTATATTTTCTGACATTATTTTTATTCTTAAATACATTCTTCACCATTATATGTTTTTCATTTTTTCTTTCTTTTTTTTTTTTGATATGGCCTGCTTTTTCTATGATCATACCAGTCTCATCTCTACTGACATCCTTCTTTTCTTCTGAGAGATTTTGTGTGCTCGGAGAAAATCAATGCATAATGCAAGGGACAAACATGCCCCCCTTTAGCACATTTTTTCGAGGAATACAATTAACTCCTATGAAACTAACACCTTCTCTATACAATTTTTGAATTTGGCTGAAAACATTGTTTGGCAGTTCAGAGCACTTCGTGCTCTCACAAAGGTCTTGGGTTCAGTTCCTAGAACCTACTTCAGGAAGTTTACAAGCACCTGTTCCAGGAGGTCTAAGTGCTTTGCAGGACTCTAAAGACTCAAGCAAATACTCTGGCACACACAGTGTGCACATAAAATGAAATTAATATAAATATTTAAAAAAGTAAAATGAAATTAATATAAATATTGAAAAAAGTATTAAACTTCTCTAGTAACTTTTTAATTTGCCCTAAATCCTCAACCTATCTTAGATATTTGTGTATTTTTCTTTTTTAAAAATATAACTCTACAAACACCAGAAAATGATACCCTCATGGTAGATAGCATATATCTTACATTCTAGTGTACATCTTAGGAGTGGCACTACTTGAGAAGAGTTAGGAACTGGGTTTTTGTTAGAGTAAGTGTGACCCTGGTGCAGGAAATGTGACACTGAAACTAAACTTTGAGGTCTCTAAAGCCCATTCCAAGTCCAGAGTCTTTTTGTCTCTCTACCTGTGGATCTGGATGTAGAACTCTTTGTTACTTCTCTAGCACCATATTTTCCAAATTGACTTAGATACTAAACCTTTGAAACTGAAAGCAAGCCCCAATTAAATGCTTTATTTTATAAGAGTTGTCTTGGTCATGGTGTTTCATTAAGTGATAGTAACTCCAGTAAAACCACACTGATGTGTGTACTCATGCATATGATACACTAATGCATAAGACACACAAGCTCCACTATTCTCAAAAGATTCTTTTTGTTGGTATTCTGTAATTGATCCTTTACCACCATTCTCCTTCTAACAGCAACTAATTTCTTATTTATAGACTTCTTAAATTGTATCATCGTAATGTAAATGGGACATGCAGTATGTATCATTTGAGATATAGATTGTATTTAACACAGTGATTTTGAAAATCATTTATGTTTTAATTTTCAATAGACTTCATTTTATTGCTTAGTAATATTTCATTGCATGATCATACCATAGTTTGTTTATCCTTTTAGAGGATTAAGGGGATTTAAATAGCTTCACATTTTAAAATCATGTGTAACATCTCCAGAAAGAAAATAGGCTCTAATATTTTTTCTCTTTTATACTTCCAAACATGACAGCTATTTTGTATATGTAAAATAGCATATCTTTAAAAATTTAATTTGCATTTTTAAAGACTAATTGGTGTGGGAGAATTGTCTGTATTCTGTCAATCATGTTTTAAATAAATGCTGATTGGCCAGGCAGGAAGTGTAGGTGGGACAACCAGACAGGAAGTAGAGGCGGGGCAATGAGAACAGGAGATTTCTAGGAAGGAGGAAGCCCATTCCTCTCAGCCCTGCCCAGAGCACCGAAGAGCCATGTGGCTAACATAGATAAAAATAATGGGTTAATATACGTTATAAGAGCTAATACAAAGCCTGAGCTAACGGGCCAAGCAGTTTATAACTTATGGAGACCTCTGTGTGATTTTCTTTAGGACCTAATGACTGTGGGAACTGGGCAGGACAGAAACCCCAACAAGCAGGCCCTCATGTTACAACTAATGATATTCAGCATCTATCCATACATTTCTTCATATTTATGCCTTTACAAAGTCACTATTCAGAATGTTTGTTCATTTTAATGAAATTTTTAAGTATTGAGCTTTGTGAGTCTTTATGTAATTCAAATATAAGTATTAGAAATCCTCCAGTCAGTATTTCTGTTTTTTGATTTCATTCTCCTCATTGTGTCCTCAGTAGAGCAAAAGGATCTTTGTCCCTGGCTGCTGTCCTGACTTTAGTGTTTGTGGATGGATTTGTTGTCAGTGGATGTGCTATCTTTTAACTTTTAAATCAAGGGTTGTTATTGTAAATGCGTGTTTTTCTTTTTAAAAGTTTTTCTTGAATTTTCTGAAATTAACATGATTTTTCTTCTTTAGCGTTTTATTTTTGTGGCTAATTCAGAAAAACTCAAGATAAACTTCACTTGGTTATGATATATAATTCTTTATATATACTGGCTCATCTGCTGAGGTAAAAGTACAATCGGTCAGTCAGGTGGTGGTGGTGGTGCATGCCCTTAATAGCAGCACTCAGTAGTTGAGGCCAGTCTTATCTACAAAGAAAGTTCCAGAATGGCTATGGTCAGGGTTGCACAATGAAGCCCTGTCTCCAAAAACAAACAAAAACAAAAACAAAGAAAAGAAAAAATATATAAACACACACAAATAACAAAGATTAAAAAATAATAAATATTGTCAAAGTTGCTCATCTTCCATAGTCTCTATAGTATAAAAACTTTTCATCTGCTAATTTATGGAATAATTCAAAGGTAAATATATTGTATTGATATGGTTTTATAGATTTTTCTTTTTTCTTTTACCTATTTTTACAGCTTCGAAATTGGTTATAACAGTATTGTCAATACTTATTTCTTTCCAACTCTAATTTTTTTCTGTCGTTTTAAAAAAATTGATAATCTCAACTATGCTTTAAATATTTATAGTAATATAATGTTACTTCTCCTTCATGACCTCTTCATCAAAATAATGTTTATTTTAATAAAAGTTACAAAAACAAATATCAGCAGGTTATTATTTATTTGCTTTTATAATCATACGTTGTTATTAAGTGAAACAGCCTGAGGCATCTAGGTTGCTGAGTCTCTCTCTGAATAAATTTATGAACAGTGACCACAGTGTCAGAAATGAGTCAACAATATGGGTGTTATAAATAATCATGACTGTTGTTTATGCAACTCTCATCATTTTTTTCATTTGGCTCAAAACTTGGGAACATACAGAGGTAAGTCTACTTTCTCTTATTTCAAGCTCCACTGTAGCTTGTTATAGAATTACACAGTAGTCACAGTATCTGCTGATATCACAGCATTGTCTACTCTTGTTTTCAGGAGACATCTCACAGATATCCAGGACTTATAATCGTTTCCAAAGAATTGCCTGGCTGATTGTTGTTATAGCATGCTTGGAACTTTTCTGTGTGTCATTTATCCACCTGCGTGACTTTTACACTGACACCTGTGTTTTCTCTCATTTAATAGGATAAATGTGCTCTTTCCAATTCTCTCAACATTAAGCCATTTGTTCCTTTATAGTTCTGGCTGTCTTTCATTATGCAGAGCAGGTTGTCAGACTTCTGACAACTGAAAATGAAAATTTTCTTTATGGATTGATGTGGCGAGTAGGGTCTAGTTTATTTCTAATTTTCTTTCCTTTTCTTTTCTAACATAAACTGTGTATATAGTATGAGATGAACTCTCTTGTGTTTTATTTTTTTTTTTTTTACTAAAATGTCTTCTCCTGAAATCATTCCTTTGAGCGCATTTCTAAAAAATGTTCTTCACCTTTAAATAGAGGACAATAAAAAAAAAAGCTTCAGAGATTGACGGATATCATATTAAATTCTCCAGTAGAAATTTATATTGTCTTCTCAAGGAATGCCTATTGCAGTTTTTACAAACATTTCCTAATGAAAACTTACCTTAACACAACCATAGCAAAATAACCATTTCTTATTTCTTGGTGTTTGTTTAGTATATATGTATACATGATCAAGTTTTGCCTAGCACTTTTTTATTGTATAAGCTGAGGTCAAGAGTTATGATAAACTACTTGAAAGACATATAAAGCATTCATATTGACTTCTGTATTTCTTCTCTAAACAAGTATTAAAAGATATATGATTATCTGGGCAGTGGTGGTGCCTGCCTTTAATCCCAGCACTCTGGAGGCAGAGACAGGCAGATCCCTGTGAGTTTGAGGCCAGCCTGATCTACAAGAACTAGTTCTGGGACAGGCTCCAAAGCTACAGAGAAACCCTGTCTCAATAAACCAAACCAAACAAACAAAAAAACATGGTTTAAGGTATATCTTTCCTTCTGTATATGAATACTCATATCTGTTGTATAATAATACAGACACGTATTAATTAAGTAGAGTAGTTACACTAACTTTAAAATATTATGAATTCTGGTTATGATAATCTAGTTTGATTACAATGTCTCACAAGAATTCTTTGAATCATTCTGCAGTCTAACATTTTGGGCCTGTACACCCACACTGCTGAATGTAGAACATTATTACAATTCACAGAAGAATATAGTTTACCTTTCATTAATGGCCTAAGAAAATGTTCCACACTGAAAACTTGACAAAAATGAATACCATTCATTGGTACATGGATGCTTGGCTGTTATATTCTCTCCTTCAAAAGACTAGGGAACACCTTATTGTTATTTATAATTTAAAACCATCACTTCTTGATGTCTATTAATGAACTTCTGTTTAAACCTTTGTCCTAGTTGACTTAAACTGTCAAAATGATACAGCCTAGAATCATATGAGAAGAAGACATTGAGGGTCAGATTGGCCTTTGGGCATATCTGTGAGAGATTCCCTTCATCACAATTGATGTATGAGGTCGTAGCACATTGTAGGTTTGCCATCTGTAGGTAGGTGATCCTGAAGTGTATGAAGAAAACAAGACGAGTATGAGCAGGTGAGCAATTAGCATTCCATCATGGTTTCTAACTTAAGCTCCTACCTCGATTTCCAGCTCTGTTTCTCCCAGGGATAGACTGTGACCTGATAGTGGAAGCACAATAAAGCCTTTCCTCCCCTATGTTGCATTTGTCTGTGATAATTGTCAGCAAAAAGGAATGGAAAATAGAATGCCTTAGAAGATGGACAATATAATTGTTTTAAGTCTAGTCTAATCATCCAAGAACTGATTAAGAAAATTTCAAAAGCTAATATAATAATTTCAATTCCCTGTTTGTAAAAGAAATGAAAGCTCCATTACTTTCCATTAAAATATGGCATTCATTTTTATCAGAGACTCATGCTGACTTGTGTTGTTCTGTCAAGCTCTGGGGTTATTTGATATTTTCTTTGTTGTGTGTTTTTATGGCATTTTGCAGACCAGTACCAAGTTTCTGAATTACTTATAAGGGCAAGACAAGACTACACTTGCAGTCACTTGATATATGGAGAGGCAGATTTAGGATTAATGTCTCCTATAGTCAGCATGCATATTTTTAATGTGTTTTAGGCTGGTAACATTTGCTGAACTAAAAGAATTTAATTGTTGCTCTAAAAAAAAGCTTTATTTTAGAAAATCTTCTAAAATGTCTTATAGATATTACTCCAATTCTTAGAAAGCAAGAGACACTAGTGGGTACACTTTAAACGCCAAGGAATGCCTGAAGTTGCCTTCTTTCATCATAATTAGTGGTGGATATCTCAGGACAGCTCAATATCAAGTGGACTGGCATCATAGAGCAAAGTTTATCATATATCCTTTATATAGCTATGACCTTATTTTGGAAAACAGGACTGTGTACCTGGTTACAAAGTCCATTCTTATCACTGTCACCATCAGGGACACTTGTGACAACACTTTGCCAACTAAGGCTTTAAAAGAGCAAATGCCATGTTAATATGTGCATGTGAGCATATACTAGTATAATAAAATAAGAATTTAAGATGTGTCTTAGAAATTCTCAAAAATAATTAATTCTTCCTTGTCACATAGTAATAGATGTGTAAGTATGGACCAAATTCCAGATAGTTTTGATACTGAAGTTCATTCTGCAGCTTCCCCCAGTGCAGCCTACTGCATTAGTTTGTCACTCCTCATAAGCAGGTTAGTTGTTTACTCAGTTTTGAAAATTACTACCTTGAGTTATGGTCTAGTTCTTAATTTTTTTTACACATGAATTTTATTTTCTTAGTGTATTTAAAATTAATTGGACCCAACAAATGGAATAGGGTAACTAAATACACAAAGATTTACATAGAAATAAGAGTGTCAATTTATTAATATGCCATGATTAATATAAGTGCAAAGAGTACAGGAAGCACATGCTGGTTGATCAATGAAGTTTATATCTCTGAAGAATTCCGTAAAGGAATCTGGGTACTTGGAGCCAGTTGAAAGAGATAGAGGGAGATAATGGATTGGTTTTAAAGGGTACGATATATGTAATTTTATTATAGAATCCCATTTGCTTTAAGAATCAGAAGTACGAGTTCCTGTGACAATAAATCCATGCTACAAAGTAAAAAGAGGGTATTACATTTTGATTGAAATCTGTTTGACATGTCGGAAATGAAAAGTTGGCTATTCATTAGAAAAGGGAAAGTTTTAAGCTTAAATACTAAATGGAGTTAAATTGTTTAATTCTGGAAAAACGTTCAAGGTTGTCAAATCTTGAAGAAAGAATAAGTAAACCACAATAGAAAAGTGACAGCAAGGGCCAACAGATTAGAACATAAGTGGCATTTGTCTTATGTACTTAAGGTCTCTGATCAAGCTATCTTTAATCACATTTTATTCATGAAGTTTGAAGAAAAAGGTTCTTTGCCTCATGGAAATTTTATGGTAATAAATATTTCTTCATGCAAATTAACTAAACAGTAGTTAGTAGTACTTTCATAATGGGGCCAGTGCGTTCCCTTTTAAGGAAACATTTAAGGAGGGAGAAAGGTGATACAACACTGCAAACCAAGGATCAGGTCAGAAGAGAAAGCATAATGAATGAGAGAAGAATTTGTAGTACTCTGTGTATTAAGGAGCTGGGGGAGGAAAGTTCCTCTAATATTGCTGCCTCTCCAGTAGATTCTACTCTGGATCATCTTAGGAAATAATGGAGCATTCATCATCATTGCATTTCTCGTTGACTCTTACACATAGAAAGAAAATCTCAGAAGCAGAGACTCTAAGCTTAAACTTAGATGTTTCCTCTTTGTTCGGAGCATCTTAGCTTCCTGCCGATAGTGGCCTCTTCTGACTCAGAACCACCTGGAGGGGTGAGTGGAAAAGTATGTATAGTCAGTACTGTACAGTGACACAACACAAGAGGTATCAAAGTCTAGAGGATGCAGGAAAGATTTGTCCTGCAACAGCAACATTATATCCTCCAGAAGACTTAGAAATTTGCTTCGTGATTGTTGCAGTGCTGCGCAAGACCTAATTTATTCTATTTTTAAATAAAAATGGAATTCTATTGTATCTTCTATCATAGGCTTTATACATTGCATGACCTACTTAGGCAATGGATCTAAAATAATGCCCCAACTTTCTAGATATGATATACAGGGGAAATAAAGGCAATTCTCAATGTTGTATGTTTTTGTCAGATACACATGCTCAAGTCTGACCTCATTGGGAAGCTATGTTAGTGTCAGCACCTTTAGTTAAGTAAGCATGGTTGCTGTAGACACAGTCAAATATAGATACAGCAATTTCATAAATGTCATGGTTTTATGAATGACAATCAAGTCCTAGTGGGTCAAGAAGAAGTAAAGTCTATTTTTGAAGAATTTTTTTTGTTTATGTGTGTGTGTATGTGTGTCTGTGTTGGGGTCTGTCCACCTGAGGTTATGAGCACTACATTCATGCAAATGCCTACAGAGAGGCCAGAGGGTATCATATTTCCTGGAACTCCTGATATAGACAATTTGAGCCATCTTATATGTTCATTACTGAATGTAGGACCTTTACAAGACTAGTAAGTCCTCTTAACTGTCTCTTAGCCATTTCTCCAACTACAGAAGTTCGGTCTTCTTTTTAACAGAGTTGGTGCCTTTTTAGAATAGTCAATGTATATGAAGTTTATGTGAAAAGTATACTGAGTTAGATTTAAGTTATGATACAGGTTAAAAAATAATTCTCAACACATGCTAATTGCCAAAAAGACTTAGAACCCCATCCCTGCCGCTCCCCTGTGCTGAGACAACTCACCCAGATAACACCACCATGATGTTGGAGAGAGTTGGTATTTGAAAAGTCCTGAGAAGTAAGAGAGAGAAAATACCATGACACAGGGCTCATTATAGCTTATGCTGTAAGCTTAGTCTACCCACTGAGACTTCAGGTTCCATTCCTGGAGTTCTTTGGGCAAGGATCAAAAATACAACAACTATGGCAGCCCAACAACATTCCGTAAGCACTCCAGGGCTCAAAACAGCTGTTCCAACATTCACAGATCCAGGGCTTTGGAGGGAGTTATGCAGTGCATTCAGAATCCAGGAATTCCCAGCAGTCATTTCAGAATGCCAACACTCGTGAGTGTGTGTGTTTAATAGAAGTCATAAATCTATGGTTTTTAATATATGCATTTATATGTGGTCAAGGCTGCTGTGATGGGTAAAAGTAAGAGTTAATAAAAAACACATCAAAACTACTCCAAATTGAGTCATCAACAGTTCTTCATTTCTAAATTTTGAGGAAATACATGTTCAAACCATTATGTTGGCTAGGACTTCTTTTAGGTAAAGTCCAGATCAACACTAGACTTAAGAATTTTGATTAACAGATACCTATCATGTGGATAGTGAGTATTTGAAAAACATACATAAGAGATAGCACTCAGATTGTCATGAGTATTTTTTTCCTGGAAGCTAAGAGTGTATGTGCTTTACACTAGAGGAATGGCTTGAGGGAGTTGTTTCTGTGAGAGCTCTCCCCAGGGGGCCTGATGGGTTGTTTGCTTCTCTGGGTGGTATAAACATGGTCAGCTTGACTTTAGAAGCTGAGACTGTTCCGATGACATCCTGGCTACTGTCCTAGGCTGAACATGCATCTACTGCTGCACACAGGGATGACTTCCTTAGCCCAAGAGCAGTGACCCAGTAACTAACGCCTTGGGCCTCAGATAGAAGTATGGTGTGGGGGAATTCTGCAGATCTGGTTAGAAAGCAAGGTGGCTGCTGTCCTGTGCTGCAATGCTGCTTGGGCTTTTACTTATATTCAAAGCGATTTCTTTTCCTTCCTTTTGTGTAATTCCTTCGGTTTTTGTTACCACTGATTTCTGTCTTTTGTCACTTAAAATTCCACTAACAGATTAAAAGTATTAAGCTCAAGTTAGATGAATAAAATGGTAGATACGTTTGCCACTGGGGTGATTGTGCGTTCCTACTCAACTCTTTGCCTTTCAGAGTGACGCCCATTTCCATCGCCTGTGCTCTGCCTGTCAGCCGCTGTAGCTCGCACTGGTTGTTAGGTTTTGCTTACTCCCCTCCTACAGCCAGATTCTTGCCAACCATCTACCATATACAACACTGAGCTACAAGCTGTTCTCAGAAAATCTACTCAAAATAGCCGAGGAGCAGCTGCTCCTGTGATATTTTCAACAGGAAGAAACTTGTATTTGGTGTCTCAGGCTGAGGTTCTGTTGGTTTTGCATAGAAAGCGGCAAATGAAGCCCTTCCTATCAGCTGAGACTGCCGGCCCTTTGTTCCAATTCCCACTTACCGAGAAGTGGGTGGGGAAATGGGAAGATGCCTCTGGAAAAGCTATGCATCATTTACTGTTTATTTTCTTCTCATATTTTTGCAGCGGACAATTACCAGTAGATTAACAAGAGCTAATTTGAGGGCACAAATTAGTCGTTGGGGGAGAAAGGCCAGTTGAATGCAATTAGCATTTTGTAACTCATTTATCTAACATAACACGGTGGGGAAGGGCTTTAACCACAAGGAGGTATGATTAACAGGCAGCATGCTTCTTCTACTCTTGAAATTGAAAGGCTTTGAGAAATTTTGGGTGTGTGGCTGAGTATCCTTAAATTTTTGAATATACTATTAAAAGTGTCGTCTTGTCCCTTCCTCCTTGAACCTCCCCAGGAAGCATTTGAAAGAACACGGTTGCTGTCAGGGCTGAAACGGAACAATTAGATGTCAAGGATGCAATTAGGCTAAGATTAGAGCATTAAGAACCCAAAATCATGACACTGAGACCAGGAAGCTATGAACTAGTAATTAAGAAACTACTTTGCACTTGCTATTTCCCGAAAAAAAATGTATTTGTGTATTTCCTGTGAGACAATGTTTTTTCACCATACAATTAAGTTTCAGTTACGTACTTGAATCCCTACCTTGATTCTGAAAGAGCTGAAATGCCTCATAGAAAGAACATTGCTCTACCGCCACGAGGAGTGCACGTTATCCACAGTGCCTGGCGCCTCTGAAATAAATCTTATGCTGCACCTCAAGCTGAGCTACAAATGATCTCACTCCTTGTGACATACTGGGGGAATCACACCAAGAATTATAAATTATCAGGGATTCTGCATGGACATCATGTAATGCCATAGGAGTTCCATTATGATTTATCATTAATTAACATCCACTGCTTATATTTCAAAGTGTTATTGCCCTGTCACAACACATGCTGTTATATAAGCTATAAATGCTATCTATATCCCTGCATTTATCTTAGCTCCAACTGATTAAAATGTGATTTGTTCCATAATACCTTCTCACTTCGCTATGTGACTCAGATTGCTGACCTAATGTCACTTCTGTCACAAATTGCTATGCAGTCAATTACTCTGAGTAACTGCCGGGTTTCAGATCACAGAAGAGAAGCAATGCTGGAAGGCAAACAATACCCCCATAAGTTAAAAAGAGAAAAGAAAGACCAAGATGAAGCATGCGGGGCTGATCTGTGCCAGTGAAAACAGACCATAAAGGTTGTGGGTTCCTAGGGACTGATCATAATTTAGCTTGCCTCTTGCAGTTTAGGTGAGGAGCGGATGGTCTGTTTGGGAGAAAAAGGCTATCTATGACCTTTTCTCCATTTCTCTTTCTCTCTCCTTCCTTCCTCTCCTGAGCATCACACACACACACACACACATTTAATAAAATATATACATGAATACAATTCTATTATATTTATTATCTCATATTAATGCATAATTTGCAGATTTCTTGATGTGCAAAAAATCAATATTTTAGAGAACCAGGCAAAGAATAAACCCCTGTCTCATATAACAAAACAATATTATATAGGTAATTGTTGTTTACAAACATGGAGAAAACCTAGTCCCAAATTGTAACAAGTGACTTTTGTCAAAGCTCTCCCAAAGTCATATCAAAGGCTGTGGCAGTAGAGAATTGGAACTATAAGACCAACTCTAAAACTTGCCTGGAGGCTGCTCTTCTCTCACTCGTGCTTCTATGCTTTGTCTATATTACAAACTAATTGTGATTGCAAGATTGATACACTTTCTACCAGTAGCATGAGTACAACATGAAGCAAATGCAATGGAGGTCCTAGGAGCTACACAGAGATTCATCTTTGGAAGAAAGACCACAAAACTGGGCAAGTGTGGGAATGAGATAAACTTGATTCATGATTTTAAATGCTTGAGTGGCATGAAATTTCCAGTTCTCTCTCTCTTTCTCTCTCTAAATGTGTCAAGGTGATAACTAAAAGTATTTCTACCTCTGAGACTAACAGCCCTGTAGTACATAGAGCCTGTATTCTGAATAGATGTGCTAGCCAGCAAGTGTCTGATTAGCTGGGCAGAATCTGTGTGTCACAGACATAGGCTAGACCAACAAATCACATACTTTGAACTCATGAGAGCAGTCCTAAAATCAGAGCCACAGTGGGGTAGCAGGGAAAGGAACTTTCTTTAGTATCAGAGGGAGAGATTTGTGCACAGCTCTAACCCCCAGGCAAGCTTCAGAATGACAGCTCTGACGCAGAGCTTTACTTTGTTGCTTTAAATGATATAATTTCTTTAATGCCAGGTGTAAATAAATATATATTGAAAGTTTAGATACTTCTGATATTTTTGTAATTAGCTTATTTACTAGCAAAGGTGTCAAAGCCTGTTGACTAGATGCTGTACTTATACGTCTCTCTGGGTAAACTCATGGAGAAAGGAGGAATTGTTTCATTTTATGCCTCCCTTCCCCATGTCTTTTCATGTCAGTTTTGTTGGGCTACTTTCCAAATGCAATGTAGTCACTGCGCAAAATGCCCTGCAATTCAAGCGTAGCTGGGGATAAGAAAGGTCACATTCATTATCTACTGTTTTCATGCAAAAAAGTCAATATAGCATTTAAATATCAAGCCAGTTTAGAGAAATTTGTTTTTGTTTGCTTTTTAAAGGCTTACTGAATGATTTAGTAGAAATTAAAACAAATTAATATTAATTTGTTCAATAAGTATTTAGTATCTTTGCCATGACAGAACAGTAAGTGTTTAGATTTTTTTTTTTGTATTAGCAGTATTTTTTTTTTACAAATAAACTCCATGCTAGGAGTCATTTTTGAATAATTTGGATAAAATAAAATTATAACATATTTAACTTTTATTTACTGATTCAGTCAGTGAGTATCAGGATTGAGGGATGAAAGGAAGGAAGGTGTAAGACTAACTGGACCTCTGTGGGTTGGCAGTCTGTGCAGAGGCAGGCACAGCTTTGTGGGCAGATCAAATTGCTCCCTCTTCTGGGACTGCTGGGCCCTGTGCTCCTTTCAGTAGTGGGTTACTGGGCTCAGCTCCAGCCTTCAATAGTATTTCGGCTTCTCATGGAACTTTGTCTTTAGACAACAATCCATAGAGAGTTCTTTCATGAAAATCAGGGTCCCCAGTTAAGACAGGCATTGGACAATTGATAAGGATGCTGTAAGAATTGGTGTCACACCTCACATTTGATGGTGGCTACAGATATGCTGTTAAACACATTTCTAATAAGCTTTAATTGGCAAACACATTTCTTTCCCTCATTTCAAATATTTAGTCTATAGGGTATAATAAGTGAAGGAAAGGGCATGTTACATGATCATTGCACTGGGCACAACTGGGGGAAGCAAATTTGCTTTGGTTAATCTGTCTCTGTTCCTAAAACTCTAAGCAAGATAAACCAATAATTATGTTTTATTTGTAAAGGAGATGTTAGTTGTGAGTAAAGGCTAGCCCTCTGCTGGACAAACGCTCATCTCCAATGTTCCAATGTTGAGTGGTTCTTGTTAACATTTCTCTGCCTCCCTCAGATGCACTGCTCTTTCTTTGCAGAGAGATTTTCACAGGGTACCTGGCCAGACTTCTCTCCATTTTATATATCCAATACTGCCATGGAAATGTGACTGGGACAAAATAAAAAGCCTGCTGCTGGGATGTGAGTTTGAGAGCTGCCAGAGGTTCACGAACTGAGGCTTGTGTTTGTGATCTTCATTAACCAAGAAGGATTGAAAGGGAATTTGTTGTTATGGGTGGCAAGGGGAAATCTGGGTGGCATTTGAAAAAGCAAAATAAGCTAGTCACAGGAGAAATATAACATGATTCTACTAATTGCATTTAAATTAGCCAGGTTCCTGAGAGAGGAGAAGGACAGTGATGTTTATCAGGAGTTGGGGTGGATGGATAGGACCTTGTCACGTGAGTAAAAAGTTGAGTTATTACACAGTGATGCCCTAGAGCTGGCCTGTGTAGTAGTTAGAGTCAGCAATGTAGCACTGTGCAGTTTGGAGTTTAAGGGGTTACCACTCATATAAATATGCTTATCAGGAAACCAAACAGAAGCAAGGGGGTACACAGAGCTTTTGGAAGCACTACACATGCTTATTTCCTTGATTGTAGTATCAGTCTGATAGTATTTCACATTCCATACTCACCAAACTACATCCATCAAGTATGACTGGAGTTTTATCCAGCTATTATACTTCAAAAAAAGCTATTGGAATACACATGCATTCTAAAAGCTATTTGTTGAATGAATAAATGACTGGATTTGATAGTTATTTAATTTTTCCATGAACCAGATTTTCTAGATTGACAAATTCTTTTACCAGTCATCAATATCAAAGGACAGTGCCAAAGAAACACGTGGATGCATAATTACAAGACACTAAGTGTCTGTTATGTGGCTGTTTCTTCCAGGTCGGACATGACAACTGTGTTATGTGTTGTTTTATGTGCATACTTCTTATGTTATCACTTTCCAAGGCAAGTTGAGCCATTGGTATCACAGGCTACAACTATATGTGCAACCAACTATTTTCTGGTTGGAAAAATTCCATTTCTGAAAATAAAATAAAATAAAACAAAAGGAGCTATGTTTGCTATAGAAAATACCTGTGCCTGGGAATCATTGTTAAATGGATGCCATGTTCCTATCAAGTTGCCTTTGAAATATTTACCTTTATGCTTATAGTTTATTGTTGCTGTAAGCCATAGTGGAAGGAATTGTTTTTACAGTAAGCTGCAGTTACTACAGAGACTCAGAAATATTAAAACATTTTGGGTATTTGTGTTCTGAGCTGTTGCTGTGAAAGATCATCTTGAAATTGAATGAATAATCATATAATATGTCACTCCCTCTAAAGTTCAGTAAACATTCCAGAAGATAGGAATAAAGCAGGTATGAAGTGGAGGGAAGGATGGAATATTGGGTACAACTTCCCTTTGGGTTGGACAGCACTGTTGTCATATTGAATCAAAGCAGCTGAGACCTTCCTGAGATCTGGCCCTTTACTGTTTCCTTATAAAGTGACCTAGGAGGCTCACAAGGCTAACAGGGCCCAAGAGACTCAGAGGACTCACAAACCTTCACAGGACTTTCAGGAGGCCTCCTCCCTTCCTGAGCAATAATTCACTGATATGATACTCTCTGGAGGTGCAGCAGCTCATAAGTGACCCAAAGAACTTCCTGGCCATTTAGCTACTTGTAAGTCACTCATAATTCTGTAAATAATATCCCAAGAGTGTAATCGCCTGGACATGGATGGAATCTTTACTGTAATCTGTCACTGTCCTATCTGCGTGGTGTGTAGAGGTTCTCATGATGCCACAGGGATAATAAACACCAGTGATGAAACTGATGTCATAGAACTGGAAAGAGTGAGAGAAGTCAGCTGGGATTAATGGGGAAATAATGTTGAAGGAGTTAGCATTCTATTTTTTCTAATTAAGGTAGTGTAAAATTCAAAATATTGGTATTTTCCTGTTAGTTCTTTGCAGTGACTCTTGACTTCATTTGAAGATGAATATATTGGCTGCTAATAGTTTAATTGTGATGTTAAAAGCATATCTATGTCAGTGCTCTTAACCCCCAAAACAAAAAAAAAATACCCAGGATAATCAAAACAATCTTCGACAATAAAGGAACTTCTGGAGACATCATAATACCTGACTTCAAACTCTTCTACAGAGCTACAGTACTAAAAACAGCCTGGTATTGACATAAAAATAGAAAGGAGGACCAATGGAATCGAATTGAAGACCCAAATATCAATCCACATACCTATGAACACCTGGTTTTTGAAAAAGAAGCAAAAAATATAAAATGGAAAAAAGAAAGCATATTAAATAAATTGTGCTAGCATAGCCGGATATCAACATATAGAATAATGAAAATAGAACATTATCTACTGCCAGACACAAAACTCAAGTCTAAATGAATCAAAGACCTCAACATAAAACCAAGCACACTGAAACTCGTAGAAGAGAAAATGGAAAGTTACTTGAATGCATTGGCATAGGAGACAAGTTTCTAAATATAATACCAGTAGCACAAACACTGAGAGCAGCAATTAATAAATTGGTCCTCTGAAAACTGAGAAGCTTCTGTAAAGCAAAGGACATGGTCAACAAGACAAAACGTCAGCCTACAGAATGGGAAAAGATCATCACTAATTCCACATCAGACAGAGGGCTGATCTCCAAAATATACAAAGAATTCAAGAAATTTGTCTTCAAAAGAACAAATAATCCAATGAAAAAAATGGGATACAGACCTAAACAGAGAACTCTCAACAGACAAATCTAAAATGGATGAAAGGCACTTAAGGAAATGCTAAACACCCTTAGCCATCAGAAAAATGCAAATTAAAATAACTCTGATATTCCCTCTTACACCTGTCAGAATGGCCAACAACAAAAACATTTCCTTATGTTGGAAAGGATGTGGGGTAAAGGGAGCACTCCTCCATTTCTGGTGTGAATGCAAACTTGCACAACCACTTTGGAAATCAGCAATGCAATTTCTCAAATAATTAGGAAACAATCTACCACAATACCCAGCAATACTACTTTTGGGTATATATCCAAAAGATGCTCAATCATACCACAAGGACATGTGCTCAACTATGTTCATATCAGCATTATTTATCATAACCAGAACCTGGAAACAACCTAAATGCCCCTTGACCAAAGACTGGATAAAGAAAATGTGTTAGATTAACACAGTAGAATACTACATAAAAAAAATAACGACATGTTGACATTTGCAGACAAATGAATGGATCTAGAAAACACCATATTGAGTGACCCAGAATAACAAATATAATATGTACTCACTCATGAGTGGCTTTTACACATAGCACTAAGAAAAACCAGCTTAAATTCACAACCACAGAGAACCTAGACAACAAAGAGGACACTAAGAGAGACATACATGGATCTAATCTACATGGGAAGTGGAAAAAGGCAAGATCTCCTGAATAAATTGGGAGTGTGGGGATCACGGGTGAGGGTAGAATAGTAAAGGGGAGGGAAGGAGCGGAATGGAAAAATATATATATAGCTCAATAAAAACAACATTTAAAAAAGCCATCTGAACATCAGAACTCAGGTGATTTATAGTGCATCGTGATTCAAAAATTAATTTTTGTCTCTCTGATACCTTATACAGGTCAGGTTTCCGAGATGAATGGGAAATCCATTCATTTCAGTGTCTCCGAACTCAACTGAGTGCCTCCCAGTTTGCTGGAACTGGTCTGAGTGTGTTTTAAAGGGATATTTGCTTTCATGGTTCAGCAAAGCCCAGATAGAGAGCAGCTCTCAGTGCTGGTAGCAGCAAAGAGAATACTAATAAGAGTGAGGCATCCACAGTAAATTAAAAATATAATAATAAGGGAAAATTAAACCACAAAAACAAAAATCATTTATGTGTCCCTGTATTCTGCATTAGTTTATTAGTCAAACAAAAATTAATGATATATTTTCATTATCAATCATTTCTCACTTGGTTCAACATTATTTTGATTTTTAATTTGGAAACTATTCTATGGTACTTGGAATATGTTGTTGATATAATATGTATGCATACTTATGAACACAATACTGTGCACTTACTCTGTACATAGGGCAGAGGGGTCGACCTGTGGCACATATATCCACCGTATTGAAGCTGCATTATTCTTTTGTGGTGGAGACATCCAAATACTCTCTCTGTGACTGTGAGATATACTTTTTGTGTAAATTATATGAGCAGATGATAAACCTTTCCTCATCATTTCTTCCACCTGCTTTCATTCAGAAAATGACAAAAAGAATATACATAGTAGAAAATGTATAATATGATTTTTCCCTAGATAGGAAAATAATATCTCTTATTTTAAAATGATTATTCCCCTTTCTGGAATCTTATTAAACCATCATGCACTTCACTAAATTAAAACAATAATAATATTATTCATGCTTGGGATTGTTTCTAGTGATACTCCCAGTCATATGCCATGTCCTTCCTTCTTGCTGCCGATGCTTGTTTTTAGTGAGAGAAGCAAGAATGTAGCAAATAAACTTATGAATAAATTTGGAGTGTGGTCTTGGTGGATTACTTCAGACTGGCAGGCATGGGAAATCTGTCCAGATGGCAGAAATGGTCTTTGAAAACAGCCTTTTAATTCCAGTCTTGAATCAGTTTATTTCTTCCTGAGGCTGACTCTCCAGCATCTGCTTCCTAATGACTAGGTCTAGAGAGCCTGTGGAGCTTGCTGAGGATCTGGGATCAAGCATGAGAACTGGAAAGACATGGAAGAAAACACTTGACATCAATTTGTCACATCTGCACCTTGTTACTCATTCATGCAAACACAAAAATGGAGTTTTGTTTGGGCAGGATGTTTGTGGTTTTTTAGCCAACATTATTTTGTCTTTAAAATTGATATTAGAGCATGAATCCTTTCAGAACCATAAGCAAAGAAATCTGTGGGCATTCTGACAAATAAGCTGGTTCTGTTGCCAGAGATCTGAGGCATCCTGACTCCAGGTTAAACAGAGTATAACCCCATGTCCTACCTAGGGGATAACTTCCGTGTACGTTAGTCACCCGTGTCCTGCTTCCTCTATCCCTGACACACAACACAGATCACACACTGACTAAGCCTGCTTGAAATGCACTCATGTTCTAGCCTCAGAAACTATTTTTAAATGTAATATTTTTAATTTATTGAGAATTTCATAGTATGTATTTTGCTTGTATTTATTGCCCATTTCACTCCTTCTATGTCCTGCCAGAACCACCCTCACATCTCAGGTCTCCCTTTTAAGAGGCATTGCCTTTATTTCTCTAGTAGGCCTGGAGTCTTATTCTTTGGACCTCCATGGCATGCTTGCTGTGGTGTCAACATGTCTCTTACCTAAAGACTGATTCAAGGCCTTTTTCTAAACTACTCCTTTTCTGCTTTTGCTCCTCCAAGCTAGAAGATAAGCAAATCAAAATTCACACACATACATGTTTGTGGCATGTGAGCTTATTGTTTTGGTGTTAGAAGTGTTGATCTGGTGTTGGATAAATCTTTGTAAACCCCACAAGAAAAGTCTCTTCTCTTCTCGCCTATGATATGTCAATTGGTCACCACAAGGTCCTGATTAGATCTCAATTCAACTTGACTTTAATAGATGATGGCTCCAGGAAATTCTAAAAGAATAGAGCTGAAAATACCTTTGAACGAATGTACGGCAAGATACGGCTAGCTCAGCCAGTTGGGGACAGGACAGGACACTCCATCTTGATAAAACTCTCTCACATTATGTTCTGCTTGGACTTTGGCAGGGGGAGTTGTTGTGAGCCCTGTTCTTCACCAGAGAAGGAAATGCATGTAAGGAGGAAGGTGCAATATGGGCAAGATTTGACTTTTGAAAACTCTCCTAGAAGCATTGTTTAGTCATCTGTGTATAGTCATGTTTCCTTTTCACTGAGCAGTTAAATAATGGAAAGTTACCACCAATACACTGGGATCTACCTGATCATGTGCCAGGCTGAGCACTGCGAGAATAGAGGATCTTCAAATATTAATTTATAATTTGAAATTTTTCTTTTGTAAGGTTTTTGTCAGTATGTTTTGTGAATTAATTTCCCACGATTGGAACTTGTTTCTCCTTTCTGTTCATTGGAATGACAAACCTTTTGCAACCTGTCTCACAGGTTGTAAGTGTTGCCTATTTCTTTAGGAATGTAACACATTTGAGTATTACAAAACGGATACTAAACGTTCAGATCATTTAATAGTACCAATTATAGTTTCTGCCTTAGATTTGTTTTAAAATCCATCAATATATTCTTTCTTTTATAATTTTATGTTTTATTTTTCCCTTACTATACTATACTATTTTAATATTTCCTCAGTCATTAACCAGGAGCCAAGAGTTTATCATTAAATTCATAGTTTGTGTAAATCCCTCTTGGTTTTAGGTAATATAGCAGGGACCATTGTCCTAAGGATGTTTGCAGAGAGCCCCACATCCCAACTATCTTGAGAACTGTTTGTTAACTGAATCACAAAAAGAATGTTTCTGCTTACACAGAGAACACTAGGTGTGCTGACTGGTGGCCTTTGCTACCCTGGCAAAGTTCCTTCTTATTCCTAACCCCACCACAAGCCAAGTTCCTCATTCAAGGACTATATAAGACGCAACCATTACCCTAATAAATGGAGACCTTGACAACTGAATCTTGTTTGGTCTTTTCTCTCGCCCATGATTCATACAGGTAGAACCTCTTCAGACGCTGAATAACTGGACCTGTTGGACGGGTCAAGTGGCGCCTGAACAGGGACCCTGAGGCACTGTCAACTACCAGACAGCAGAGGATTATCCCAGGACACAGAGGATCCTGTCGACTGCACCGCTTGTGTACCTCTTCAGGAGAAGGTAAGGCACCTTTACATTGCCGTCCCATTGTCATGGGCCGTAGTACATTGTCAAAGGAACTAAAAGGAGTTCAAGAATTCCCTCACTGTCTCGAAAATCAAAAAAAAAAAAAAATCCCTCAGATAGAAAGGAGTAAGAGTTAAAAGGAAAGATTTAGATGACTTCTTTTGTTTTATTGATGAGAAATGCCCATGGTTGGTGTTGACAGGGCCAGTAATTCACCCCCAGACATGGGACAAGGTGGGGAAAGATCTTAGTAAAATGTTATAAAATGGAGACCCCGTGCTGGAGGCTGTCCTCAGTTACTGGGCTCTTATCAGAGATGTTATAAATAGTCCAGAAAATGGCGGAGAAGGCACATACCTCTTAACGATTGTCACTGATTTTCTTCAGACATCTCCGCTGCTGTCTCTCAAAAGTGAAACTACTTCTCCTTGTCCATCAGTCTTTGTAGACATTCCTGAGGCCCCTCCTACAGAGCCTATTGATCCCAAAGGCCCTTAAGAACCGTGATGCTTGTTCTAATAAGGGAAGTACGAAATTGAATAAAAATATTTATCCATCCTTGGCTGCTTTGAAACAAAAGTTACAGCATTTTCAAAACGAAACCAATCATGAATGGCAGAACTATGAGCCCCTAGATCTGACTTTGGAGGCTGAATTAGAAGAGGAGGCAGCCAGAGATGAGGAGGAGAGATTTGGCAGTGAGGAAGGGGGTCCCCATATCTTTCTTAGCCCTACAGAGAGAATCCCCCAACCTCCGCCCTATGCCTTGGCAGTCCCTTCTGCCCCCCTTCTCCCCTTGCCAGCTCCTCTAATTCAAGAATTATCTAAAACAGAAGCTGCCCTTAAGGCACAAATTGGGAGCCTCAAACAAGTGCTCCATTACAACAGGAGCTCTCAGAACTCTCCTCACAAATTCGGGAGCTACAACTCACCATGGGAGCTGGCCTGACTCAAGATAAACGCAAAAATCCCAAACCCCAGCCAGCATAAGATGACTTTTCCTTTTATGACCCTATCGCGCACTAGGCAGATGAATAGTGCAGGTGCCCCCCATCCGGATACCACTGAGGTAACACAAGGTGCAGATCAAGATCAGGAAGTTGATAATGAAACTGAATATGATGAGGAGGTCAACGGCTCTGAGGAAGAGTCAGAGCCGGGTGATTATGAGACCCTCCATCCTGTTTACAAGAGAATAAAAATCAAACATATTAAAGAACTTCATTCTGCAGTAAAAAATTATGGGATCCACGCTCCCTTTACCTTCTCCATATTAGAAGGGCTAGCGGGAGACGGATTCCTGCTACTCTTAGAATGGAGTAAAGTAGTTCAGTCAGTCCTTACTAGGGGCCAATATTTAACCTGGAAATCAGAATTTCAGGATAGAGCTGAAACCATGGCAAGGCAAAATAAAAAAAAAAAAAAAAAAAAAAAAAAACACTGAGTCAGACTGCCTCCTGGACTGCAGATAAGATTAGTGGAAGGGGAAAATTTGCAGATAAAGAAAAACAAAAGGGGCTGTCACTGGGAATACTCTCCCAAACAGCACAAGCTGCATTGGCAGCCTGGAGAGCAGTTCCCTTGGCTGGCGCCACTACCACCCCCCTCACTAAGATTATTCAGGGACCCCAAGAATCTTATGCTCAATTTATGGGCAGGTTGCAGGAATTTTTTTTCTTCTTCTTCTTCTTTTTTTTTTTTTTTTAACCATGGGGTAAGCATTCAGTAAACAGGATATGTTTACTCGGGGACTCAAAAAAGAGTCCCTCAAGACACAAGAAGTAAGGGTACAATCCACATAGCTATGCCTGCCAAGTAGGCTGACTGTCAGGCCTAGAGAGCCTATGTCTTAACCCCTGCCATACAGAGCAAAAGCTGCCAGACAGGTTTGCTATAAAGGAAACTAGCCTCAAAAAACTACAGCTTCAGGACAGTAAAAAGAGGTTAAATATGCTTCTTATCCATTTTATGATTTTGCTTCTTGATCAAAAATCTTTAGTTTGTAAGCGTATAAATTTATATCCAAGGTAGATTAATTTCAGTTCTATGGTTCTGTAGAAAAGTTTTAAAATCAAAGATTGTAATACATTCAAAGGTTCCTTAATTATATAGGATTTTAGAATTGTTTAGGCTATCCTGAGTTTTTTCCTTATAAAGCTGAGGATTGTTCTTTCGAGTTCTATGAGAAATTTTGCTTTAATAAACATTCACGTTAAATCTGTAGGTGAGTTCTTTGAGGAATGTTGCTATAATTTTTAATGGACATTTACACTGAATCTGTAGACTGCTTTCAATGAGATTGTCATTTTTGCTGTGTTACTTCTACTTTCGCAAGAAAATAGGAGATCTTTTTTATTTTCTAATGTCTTAATTTTTTTTTTTTCTTAAAAGAGTTAAAGTTCTTATCATACAAGTTTTTCCATTTGTGTGGCCCGCTCTTGGGTGGGAGTTGAGTTGTCTCAGCTTGTGGTCCTTTCCTGCTGCCAGGTGTTGCTTCAGGGTGGATTGCTAAGACTGGAATCTCTTATTAAATTTATCAAGGGCCAGAGTTATACTCTAACAAGTGATAATGATTAAAAATAAAAAACAAGGTAATTTTTAAAGTTAGTATATAAACTGAATTTTATTTTAGCATGTTCACACATATTTTTTTCTTACTTCTGCCTGGCCCACCCCTCTTCCTCCCCTTCCTCCTCTCTCTCTCCCTAGCCCCGCTCCTCTGCTCCTCTTGCTCCTCCACTAGCCCTGCTTCTATGCTTCTCTCCCTCCCTCCCCCAATAGCCATGCCCCTCTGCTCCTCTCCCTTCTTCCTCCCCCACTATCCCCACCTCTCTGTTTTTCCCCTCTTTCTTACCCCCTAGTCCTGCTCCTCTGCTCCTCCCCCTCCTCTGTCCCTGACTAACCCTGCTTTTGTGCTCCTGGTGTATGTATTTCATTGACTTCTTTGTCCCTCCCACTTGAGATCACTCTTCTTTTTATAGAGTAATACCATTCCAATATGTATTATTATATTTATAAAGCACATTTTATTTTTTACAGCTTTTATAAAATTTATTTTTCTTATTTGATCTCATTTTATAAACAAATGCATCATTAAATTGAATATTATATGTGCATATACTGTTTTTAATCCATGATAGTTTACTTGAACTGTTACTTTAAATATTCTTCACCAAAGAATTTTCTAACAAAATTTATACAGTTTTTCTGCTTCCAAAAAACACAAGAAATTTTTTGCTTTCCTTTTTCATATATATTTTTTTTAATTCCTTAAAAGTCAAAGGTATGCTCCTGGTTGACTACTATTTTGATGAATTCCAGTTTGGGATTTATTATGGGAAGTTATATTTGTAGCTTCATAAGCATACCACTTTGACTATGCATTCATACAGCAATATTTTTAGAATACTCACATGCTGTTTTATATTTATTCTAGTTAGATATGTATAGGCTTTGGGTTTTGGTGTAAAATGTTTCATTTTTAAATGACTTGGCTCTTGCTATATTCTGAGACCCCACCCAGAATGACAAGGATGAAGATGCACTCTGGTTCTTATTTTGGATGTGTTTTGCCGCTAATTTTTACAACACCTCAGCTAACTTTCTTCCTACACACATACTGAAGAACTCAGAGTCAATTTTTGTTTGATATCTCGGATTTTGTTGATTTATTCACGCATGAGCATAGCAGTGCACATTGCTTGGACTTTGTGAGTTCACTCTCAGTCTCTGTGAGTCCTTTTTGTGTTCGGAGAGGTGATGCAAAGCCTTGCAATCTAGGGATGCAGGCTCTGAAGTCTCTAGCTCTCCATGTGCCATTCAATTGCTAGTTATCATTTGCTTAAGCTAGAATCTCACAGTGTGTACCAGGTTAGCCAGGAGGTACTCAGTAGCTTATGATCTTGAATTCAAAGCAATCTCCCTGCCATGGCCTTCAGCATGTTAAGATTTACAGAGATAGCTCACCAACAACATTAAGTCCATCTTTTAAAAAATAATCTTCCTTGAGTTTTCCTCTAATCATTCAGCTCCAAATAAATAAGTGAATGTATTCATAAAAAAACAACGTGCTTATTTTTAATGGAATATTACTGCTCAGCCCCGAAGTTACCTGGCCTAGAATTCTCCATGTAGCCCAGAATGGCCACCATTTTGGAATCTTTAATCTTTAACTTTCTGAGTGCCAAGTAATGTACACTAACACACATGAGGCTTACTTTAAAATGTAAACTGTGGGGCTGGAGAGATGACACAATGGTTCAAATGTCAAATGTATCTTACAAATTTTTCTTTTTGCCTTTTTATATTACATGAGGTTTTCTTTTCTTTTATATTCCAACATCTCCCCACCCAAAACTCAGTCAGCTAGGATTTTCTAGGTATGTTTGTTACAAATATTCATTTGTGCATTTTTTTTCTTGCAGTGACTTTCTTGTATCAGGGTGATTCTGGTCTTATTCAATGATTTTCAAAGCACTTTGTCCTTTTATATCTTCTACAATAGTTTGAGTTGGATTGGGTTGTTTCTTCGTGAAATATTTGGCAGCAGGTACTAGGAAGACAGTTTGGATTTATCTTTGTTAAAACTGTTACCTTGCATTGTTTGGTTTTGTGTCTGCAAACCAACCAGCTCTTTTATTTTCAAGACACTGCACCCATTGCTTTGTTTTTTTTTCATTGTTTTTTTAATTTAACTTTTACTTATTCATAAAATTTGACTTGATTGGTTGCTTGTTATAGTCCTAATCTCACAACTTTGCTAGTCTGTTATCTGTAGCATTTTGAATTTGGTATGATATTTAATATACTTACTCTTATTCTGTCATTTTGCATTTTGTTCCTTTCCTCTACACCTACAGTTGACCTGCTGGGTTGGTGTTTTTTTAGGATAGGCCATGATTTCTTCCCACAATTCTTCCTAATGATTTGGAAGAGCTTCTCAACATCTAACTCATGGCTTTACTTTAATAAACATTATTGCAATGACCCTGATGTAATTTTTAATTTCTAGAGTCAAACACAAGTGAAGATTACATGCTGTTAAAGTTAACAACATTTGCATATTTTAATTTTTATTGTCTTCTTTTTTACTGATGCAATTTAAATTTTATTGTACAGTTATAGTTGTTAAATCAAACTTCCTATCTTAATTTTAAAGAGAATGTTAACAATGCTGAAACTATGTTAATTCACAGTGACCACAGTTTTTTACACCTAGCTGTGTTTTAACTCTTTCAATGCTCTTTCTCATGCCTCTTTTTGCTATATTCTATTCTTTAAAAAAATCTAACAAATTTCATTCATGTGATTTATTCTTGAGTAGTTTAGTAATGAAGAGTAGTAGATTAATATCAGTGAGAATTTTCATGAATCATCATTTTCTTTTGGTGCCAAATAAAATAAACCACAAGTTAGCTCAGACCATAATACCATTTATCAATTTTCTTGTATAAAAATTGGTGACTTGAAACATTTCTTAAATTTATGTTACAAGGAAAAGTCTAATATGGGGTTAAAACGCCTTTTGTTGGTAGTTATTTTGATACTCAAATTGTATAATGGTAGAAGATTCTAGAATGTGAGAAACCATGCCACCTTTTACTTAGTCCCTATGTAGGATTCTTTTCTTCTGTTATACTCTATTATCATATAGATTTCCCACATAATTTTTCTCAGTAATAAAGTTAATCAATTTCTGTGGCTTCCATTGAAATGTCAGCCTAATCAATTAGAGTTGCTGGATCTTTATGTATTGTTTGTTGTCAACAATCTTATTATGTATGTATATCTTCAAGCAGTTCATCACAAAATTTTTGCTGTTGCTAATGATAAGTTATTATTTGGTCCACTCTTTTAAACCATAATTTAAGTAGCTGTGACATTCAGCAAATACTGCTTGTTATTTAAGCACTATGGGTGCCAGTGAATAAGAGACAAATATTTCTGTATGAAGGAAATTTTTGGCTGGGCAAAGACGATAACCAATATTGATGTATAATATGTCAGATGACAGTACTCTGAGATGAGTCACGTGAGAACAGATTTCTAAGACAGCTGCGGCAGCTGGGTGTTATGATGCATATCTATAATCCTAGAATTTAGGGGACTAGGGAACACAGATCACTAGTTTGAGGTCAGCCTGGACTATGTGATGAATTTAATGCCAGCCTAGTATACACAGTGCTACCCAGTTTCCGAGGGGTGTGTGAGTCAGAAAATAAAAGACTGAACTCCTTTAAAGATAAATTTGAACATGACTATGAAGGCACTGAGAAAGAATGGGATAGCAATGTCTTCAAGGCAAGCATCCCAGACAGGAAGTAGGCATGAAGATCTTGAGTTCTGGCAGCTTTTATCTTTTTTTCAATCTAAATTGCAAGAACTTGCTTCGTACCTGAACAAAACACACATTAATGTCCAGGTCATAGAATAACACTATGAGAAAGGCCTACTACAAGCACTCATTTATCTTTAAGTACAGTTCCTCAGAACCCTTGGGTTCCTCTTTGTTTTGAGTTCGTGACATCAATGGGCCAATGATTCTACTGTCCCTGGGTTAGATTTGAAAATTTGAGAAAGAATAGGACAATACAATAAGATAAGAAAACCAATGCCCTAGCTTAATTGCTGTGTCAGTTGTATACACCTTAACTAAAAACAACTTAGTGAATCAAAAGGGTTATTTCAGCTTCCACTTCTAGATCACAGTCCAACACTGGTGAAAGTCATGGTACAAATGCTAGGAAGAAACCTGAATTCAGGACACCTGGGTAAATGCTGCTTACTGGATTGTTCTCTCTGCCTCAATTATTTAGCTTTCCTATACAGTCATCCCTACCTGCATAGGGATAATGCCATCCACAGCAGGCGGGGCCATCTCACATCAATCTACCAAGATGATTTCTCACATCATGGCCATAGGACAATCTGACCTAGTCAATTTATCACTTGAGACTTCCTCAGCTGATTGTGTCAAGCTGACAGATGAAACTAATTATGACAACCAGCATCGATAATTTCACTGGACTTTGACAATGATCTGGAAGATAAATTTGTGTTTTTAATAAGGCTTGTCTTGCCTTCTACCTGTGCTTAGCCATTGAATGCTGTAAACCAAAACTACTTTCCTCTTAAAATGCCCTCCAAACTCAACAAATGGAAATAGTCTCACAATGTCCATTGTTTAATTTTAATAAATGGAAGGAATAGATATGAACAGAGTTAATGTTTTCCAGAATTTATTTAAATTTCTTATTATCCAGGTTTGGGTAGAATCAATTCAAAATACCCATGGACCACTAGAAGGGTAGTTTGACAAAGGTGGTAGGAAATATCTCTAATCACAAGACACTTGGGACTCGGGAGTTCGGTCTTGCATAGACTGTTTATTTCCTTTTGCCTCTTGTTCTGGTTTTCCAGTCAGAATAATGAATAATAATAATGCTCATTAGGAAAAGTGCCTTTCAGACATGTTCAGTACCAAGAGAAGAGACTGGGGGTCTATCTGTTTGATTGTTATAAAAAGACAATTTTGTAAGAAAATGTTAAAAGCATGTGGTTCCACCATAGCCTTGGAAAGTTATTACAAACCAGTTTTATCTGTGGAGTAAGACATGGTTTCAAGTGATAGTATATATGCTTAACTGATTCAGTGAAAGAATATTAAACCTTAGGTTTAATACAAAATACAGTCGTGACACAGAAAGGCTTAAAACAGTCATGATTCACCAATCTGTTTATTGAAATAATCCTCGTCCTGACTGTTGACACTGGGCCCTGTAACCAGTAACACACTATTCTTTAAGCACTGAATATTTGACTTCACAAAATTAGGGAACTACTTTATCAAAGCTCATCTTTTTATTACCTCAGTGCACTTCAATTCTTAGTCTCCCTTTAGAGCACACTCATGCATAATTATAATGCCCATATTTCTTTTTTTTTCTTTCAGAGACCTTACATACACTATCAATCACATAGAAACTTTCAGATATACTTCCAGTCACTTTTGTCTGCAGCGACCATCATGATGCATTAGAGGAACTGTATTTCTAGTCCTTAAAAGCAAAGTATCTGTAAAGGGTGAGAAAAATTACTTTTCGAAAGTTAACAGGATTCTGCAAACCATAATTTTATGCAAGTCAATTATTCTCACCATTTAAAGAAAAATTTCCTTGAAATAGCTAAAAAACATGCTGGCAATTAAGTTTTGGCTCATTTTATAAAAGCAATTCTGAATATAACTACCCCTACCAAAAGCTTTTCTGTTTATATTTCTACAATTGTGAAGAAAAGCTCAATAAATGCCCCAAAATCTTAAGAGTTGACCAGTAATATATGAACCTTACTCTGAAGTGGTTTACTATGATTCAGGATTTAATGTTTGCCCCAAAGCCTGTGTTAAATGCTTGACCCTAACATGATGCAATTGGGGAGCACAGAGTTAGTAGTTCTGCTCTCAACAGAAACTGTGGGAGCCTGGCTTATGATTTCCCTTTGCTTTTCTTACTGTGAGATAGGACACTTCACTCTATCATGTGTTCTCTACTGCTTTGCCACAGGCTCAAGGCATTTGATTGGATCAGCCCTGAACTGGACCCAATCAGTCCCAAACTTTTTGCTAAAGTAAGTGTTTTCCCTTAGCCAGTGTCTCAGATGTAAGTTACAGTGACAGAAAGATGATTCAGACATTGTTTAAGACTCTAATTGGAGGAGATGGCTGATGTGCATGCACTGAATTAGGAGCTCTAGATAGAAGACAGCAGTTGAAAGATATGTAGCAGTCGAAAAGTAATCCCCAGTGTTAGTTTCACTGGGAAGTGCACCAGGAGAGCACTGAAGTTTTCAGATGAACAGATTGTTTGACAGAAAATTTAAAAAGCAAAGGCATCTACAGCTACCCAAAATGTTGCTCTTGAACTTCTCTTGCCTTTCATTTTCTTCCTTGACCATCAAAGAAAGACATCAGTTCTCTGAGTTCCTATTGCTCAGACAAATCACATAAGAAAAGTACTACATTTAAGGTCAGGTAAAACTAAGCTTACTTTCTAAATTATGTGATTCCTTAACCAAACACCTGGGGTGAGCTTCAGGAACTCAGGTTTTATTATCTTTTCTATTGAAGTAAAATTGAAGCAAACTGACCACACAGCATCATCTTTCATCAAGTGGCACTTTTTGTTCTTGAAAGCTGAGAACCTAAGCTACTAGCAATTGTTCTCTACCAACAGGCATCACTGCCCATGATGTAGGTCTCCAATTATAGCAAATACTGGACCAACCTTTCCACTTCCCATGTGTGTGGAGTTGCTGACACAAATAAACTTTGAATAAATAAATATTTACTGTCATCATATCGTAAATATGTTAAATATTTCTAACTAGTAGGTGTCAGGTAATAATAACAATGTATCTTAGAGGAGGTCATGAGTGGTGCCTTTACCATTCGTGTAAATGTAAATAAAACTTGATGTCCTTTAGCCTAGTCTTTCTTATGTTAGATAGATGGATTCTTATAGTCTCCTAAATATGTACGAATATTTGTTTGCCAAGACACAAAATACATCAGTGTATGCTTTGCAGTCTGAAGTTGAAGTGACATAAGGAATAATGGAAGAATCAAGGAAAAAATAAAATATATGAGAGGAGCAACTATGTAATCTAGTAGGCAAAATGATGTAACATTGCTATGCCAGGCTTCTCTGAATGGGAGAGCTCCGAAGATCAACTTCAGGATGAAGAGCAGCAAGGTCACTATATGAACACATAGCAGTGATGCTGATTGCTATGGCTCTTGATATCTCACTAGAACAGTTTCGATTTTAAGTGTAAAGATGAACTTTTCTGTTGCAGAATAATTCTTTTGTACACTGTGATGTGTCTTTGCCAAGATGCCTTCTTATTGACTTAATAAAATCTAAACAGCCGGTAGCTAGGCAAGATTTTGGGGGCAGAGAGAACACTGGAAAGAAGGAAGGGTGGACTTACGAGAAATTGCCAGCTAGACAAAGAAGAAGGAAAGCAATGAGAGCAGAGTAAAGCCATGAGGGGAAAAAGTAAATTATTAGAAATTGGTTAATTTAATCAATAAGTGCCAGTTAGAAACAAGACTAATCTATTGACCAAGCTTTCATAATTAATAAGAAGTCTCTACGATTATTTGGGAGCTGGAAGCCAGGACAGAAAAATCTATCTACACTTTTCTTAATTTTATTTCACAACACAAAATCAAACCCAGGGTCTTGTATATATTGCTAGCTATGTCTAATTCCTTGAAAAATTTAAGGATTAAATAAGTTGAAAATTTAAAGTTATAGTTACAATAGCATAATGCATTAGAGTATATTCTATATATTGGTATATGGTAACTAATATAATTTTATAAATACTTTGCACATTAGCATTTTATAAACTTATTTCACAGTTACAAACATGCTATGTAGTGGGTAGGAAAATTCAATGATAACTATAAAAAACTGAGTCATGAAAACTGTATATATATTACTGTAGCACCCTATGGTGTTTGAGCATCTGCTTGCATTCTGCAGTTTTAGCAACTGAGTAAGCATGTCTGTTTCCCAAATCACTTATCGGTGCCTTAGGGTGAAATGTTTTCCTAGCCTTCTATAAAAGGAAAGCACATTATTGTTATCGATAGTGGTCCTACTATGCAGAAGACCATGGCAAACTGAGAAGGGGTTGTGATTAAGGCATTTGTCTGTTTTTGCCTATTTCATGGGGGAAAATTAAGTAGATATGGGACAGAGGGTGCTCTTGCTTTCAATAACTACACATTTTGCATACTGTGTTCAGATTATTGCTATTTTATATAATTTTGTATTGGATTGATTGCACATGAGTTTATTATTTTACAGGTGCGTAATCAAATTCACTGTTCTTGCTAGGCAGTGGTAATGCACGCCTTTAATCCCAGCACTTGGGAGGCAGGGGTAGGTAGATTTCTGTGGGTTCCAGAACAGCCTGTTCTACACAGCAAGTTCTAGGACAGCCAGGGCTAAACACAGACAGCTTGCCTCAAACTCCTGCCCCCTTAAATAAAGAGAAATAATCCACTGTTCTTAAAGTTGATGGATATTTGTTTTAACATAGAAGCTTCCTTACATTTACTTCTGAGAGTCCCAGTGCTGTGACACTGCTGGGAGGCTGGTAAGCAGAACAGTAGCAGGGCGGCATAGCAGAGTTTCTGTGCTAATAACATGTGGGTGCTTATAGACTCATGACTAAGTTTATGGCATTTTCATATGTTACTGTAATGGTTGTAAACTGCAGAAGAACCCTAAAAATCATTTAACACTGAGGTAGGAGAACTACTTGATCCTGGTAGCTCAAAGGCAGCTTGGACCTTTGTTTCTCAAAAAATTCCTTTATAATAAAACATTGTTTCTTTTCTGAATGATTTTCGGCATCAAGCATATGTTGTCTCATCTTATTTGCCTTCTAAGTTGCCAATGTATAAAAAAGATAATCAAAACATAAATAATAAAATATCTTCAAAAGAAGAAAACTAAAGCCTGAAGTGTTGGCATAAAGCCTTCAATGGCAGCACTTCAGAGGCAGAGGCAGGAGGATCTGTGAACTCAACTCCAGTCTAGTCTACAAACTGAGTTCTAAGACAGCCGGTACTTCACAGAGAAACATAGTCTTGAAAGAAAAGTGAAAATTATCCTCAATAATCCCCATCTCCCAATAAGTATTGTAGGAAATTTAATATTCAGACTATAAGGTAATTTGTCATTTAGTTCAGCTCTTTGAGTATATTCTGTATTTCAAACACAAAATCACGTACTTAGAGGAGATATTATAAAATACATTTACCTTTTTCATGACTTAAAATAGTAAACACCAAATTCTGTAGTGCAGTTATTTTTCATGGATGTATTTTTACTGTGTTTTTAGTTATAGAAAACTAATATTGGTTACATGGAAATGCTGAACTGGTGTATATATTTTCCTGGTAATTTTATTTATTTCAATGAATAACAATTCATTCTGTGATTTAAAACAAATAATGATAATGTCAATCCACTACCTACTGTTCACATATGAAATAATTAGTGAATGTTCAGTGAAATTTTAAGCACAATTCTGCTCTCATTTTACATAGTAGGGAAATGGATTGCAGGTCTAAAACCTTTCATAAAGACAGTTATTTTGTAAAAATGAAGCAACCAGTACAATCTGGATCATAAATGGGTCTTGCTTTCTTCTGACATTCAGTTTCCTATCAAATGCTGCATTAATGTTCAATGCTCACAACTTGCCTCATGAAACATTGGCCTTTTCAGCTGCAAAGTCAAAGTGATGGGATTGCCTATGCTTCTTGGTTGCTGAAGATTTAAATAAAAATAAGTAAGAAGAACAGATTGTGGAGCCCATCAATAGAACAAATGCTAAAACCCCCAGTTGATTTGCCATCCTCTGGGCATAATCATAATACATGAATAAGCTAAAATCTACCTAATGCATTCACACATCTCTGCATTTGGTACCAATTTGCAGTGACTAGTTCAGCATTCACTTGATTTAGAGAAGTAACAGGTGGAAACATTTTGCTGCTATTTGTTTCAAAGTTGACGTGGAATGCAAATTCTCAATTTTTTAAATGGTTATTGTAATTTTGAAGAATCCCATCCAAGGCATTTGTTGTAGGCAGCTTCCCGCCACCTGGCTAGCTTTGCCCCAAATAATTACACGGAAACTGTATTCTTTTAAACACTGCCTGGCCCATTTGTTCCAACCCCTTATTAGCTAATTTTCACATCTTGCTTTAACCCATTTCTAATAATGTGTGTAACACCACAAGGTGGCTTACCAGGGAAGATCTTAACCTGCCTCTGTCTGGAGTGGGAGCCCTAAGTTATGAAAACATTAAATGTCATATTTTGCAGTCTTTGAAAGATATGAAGAATGCCTATCTAAATGAAATATATCTCTATATATCTAGGAAATCTAACTAACATGACTACAAGCTTTACTATTATCAATGATTATCCATTAACAACCTATATTTCTTAATTATACATTACATTTTTAAATGAACTACACAATCACAATACCTTCATCAAGAGCAGAAATACATATACATATCACAAAATTGACCTTAAAATCCATACCAATGCAAATTATTCATAACCATATCATCCCCTGCTTTAAATGTAAAAGAACATTTATAAACAATATTTGGGAACATGGGCTCATATTTTTCTCTCCAAACTGCTTCCTGCTGAATGGGGGCACTGTTATTTAGATCTTTCATGGTACAACCTGTCTGCTAGGTTCATTTCAGTCGGCAGTTGAGCAAAGTAATCTTTTGAGGGTGTTCACAGCAACCTTTCAGGAGGGCGTGGTCTATCATACCATATTGGGATAGACGCAATCCATAGATCTCATCCTCTGTGAAAACAAAAGAAGACCCTTTCCAAAGCATCATATCCTTAGACCCAAATTCTGAAGTCATAATATGCTTATGATATCCATTCTGGTTCCTCTTGGCAGCCCATATAATGAAATATCTTTCTGTACTTAGCTCCTTCACAGTCAAAAACTTTAAAGAAAACACAATAATACAAAGAATCCAGACTCTCTGAATTTTCCATTTTTACGTGGCTTATTTTTCTTTATTTCTTTTAATCTACAACTATCTGTACTCTGTCTCTTTAAAGACTTTACCCTTTTTCTTTAAACCATTAACTTTATTCTCTATATTTTTTTTTTCTCTCTCAAGCCTACGTACACTCATCCAACATTGTGAACCATTTAGTGGTCTGAATCTGTCCTATTGTGAATCTGTAATTTTCTTTTATTTTACTATCCAGGAGCATTTCTTAAAATGTTAAGCAGTTCTTAAAAACTTAAGTTGCAGCACGTACAGGTAATATGGTACCGCCTGTGTCCTGCCCAGTCTAAACCTTAACTGTGCTATTATTATGGTAATTACAGTAGTTCCTGCCTGCAGTCAGCACAGTTCAGCATGGCAGAGCCCAGCCGCTCCTGCCTCAGAGCCATTCAGTTCCAGGCACACAGCAGTCCACATTGGAGCCACAGTCAGCAGTTTAATTCTGAGACAGAGCGTGTGGCACAGAAACTCTTTTCATCCAAGTTACAGCAAAATCTGACACTCAGAGCACTGCCCAGTCTGAAAAAAACGTCTCTGTATGGCGGCAGGAATCTGCCATGCTCTTCTGCCTGCCTAAGCCTGATTCTGCCTTCTGCCCAGGTGCAGGCGGGGACCATTGGCATGGTCTCAGAGCACTCTCCTTCTGATCCTAAGCAGGAACAGAAATATCCAGTCCCATAAAAGCCGTTGAAATGCTTTAAAGCCAGAGTTTGCACTGGTGGCACAGCCCCAGGAAGTCGTGCATTAAAATGATGCAGCTTTTTTTTTTCTGCTGCTGTTGCTGAATCAGGAAATCTCTCTACAGCAGGCCACCAACAAACAGCAAAAATCTGTGTTAAACTCTCTCTCCCTTATTTTTAAGCCCCCTCAGGTTTTTAAGTGGATTTAGTTTTCCCACATCAGCATTGTTTATAGTAGGCAAGCATAAGTTTCCTGAGTTACCTCTCCACTCAAATTTTTAATTCTGTGATTTTTTTAATGAAGTGTCTTTAGACAGAAACTTACCAATTATGTGCTAAGTATTTCAGATGTTATGCTGAAATCTGCCTCATGATGTTCTCTAATGTATACACAACTGTTTGTTAAGCTTGTAGAGTTCATTTCTTTGTAGGCTCTTGTAGAATCAGACGTCCGTTCCTTGGGGGACATGTAGACTTGAATAACTGTAAATACTAAAGAAACAAATGGGGACAGCAAAAGTCATGAAGTCAACACGACTACCTGACAAAGATCCAGCAAAACCTAGAGGAATGATGGCCACCAGGACAATTGGGTTTTGATTTCCACATGTTGCATCCTTGGGGACTTTCAATATCTGTACAGTTTGGAGATATTGGATTTATAGAAAATTTCTTATGACTCATTTATGCCTTCTCATAGTATTGCTTCTAAGCCTCCCCAAGAAAATACTGAACAGACTACCCTACACCTCGCTTTAGAAAGACATCCTTATCTACTTGAAGATCTTTGTTATTCCTTGGAGGTTGTGACATATGTAAAGAAGCCAACGATCTCTTTATGAAGCTATGAGATAGTCTTGAAACATCTGTCCCTGTACTTACTCAGGAATGAGATAATCAAACAGAATAAAAATGTCAGCAAGATTCAGTGGCTAGAGGATTTGGTCACAGACCAGAATACAAATGTCTTCCTATTATATACTTAAGTATTAGTAAGTATTCCTTACTTCCTATCTGGGATCTCACCTGCCACTGGAGCTGGCCTCCAACAGTGGACTGAATTAAATCTTTACAAACAAATGCTCACAAAAAGAAAAAAAAATGACTTAATAAAAATAAAGAAATTTTAAAAACTATCTAATAACTCTACTTAATGACAATTCATATAGTTCTAGATAAGGAAGAATCTAATCATGTAGCTGTGTTGGCCAGTGCTACCAATAATTTAAAGAATTTAATCAGTCTATCTTAGCCTCTTTAATAATATGAAGGAAGGTAATGTTTCCCATTTCAATTGTTAAAGCCACCTTTAAGGTATTTTCCAGGTCTAGCAAAGTCACCCACAGGAAAAAAATGACATAGATTAATATCAGCAAAAATATAAAAATTATAGGCACAATAACCTCAAAATATATCTAATAACACAGTAAAGTTTGGCACATGAGTCATGGGAGTCATTGTAAGAATGCAAAGTTTTCAGCCCATGCATTCCCGCCCCTGTCCTATTCTCTCTGAGCAAAATAAAAGAAGGGTAGCACACATTCCTCCCAGGAGGTGAGGAAACTCTGTCTTAGCTTGCTACTCTGTTGCTGGGGTGGAACACTGACCCAAAGCAATGTGGGGGTGGAAAAGGCTTATTTCATCTTGCACTTAAGAGTTTACCCTCAAAAGACTGCAGGGCAAGAACTCAAAGCAGAAACTGAAGAGGAGGGCATGGATGATCATTGCTTTTGGCTTGCTCCCCACCCATGACTTACACATTGCTTTCTTCTAACACCCAAAACCACCTGCCAAGGGGTGGACCCATGGTGGGATGGACCCTGACAAATCAGTCATCAATCAAGAATGACCACCAACATGCCCACAGCCCAATCTGTTGGGGATAATTTCTCAGCTAACCTTCCTTTGTCTCTGGTATCTTGTTTTATCATCTTGACAAAAATCAATCAGCTCAAGAGTTTGAAAAACATCAACCCCTTTTAGGATAAACCAGATAAACACTAAAGTTTTGAGGAATCTTTTCCATGTATGTACCATTGTGTATTAAATGTGGAGACAAGGAAGTGATAGGGGGTGTCCCCTGCTATCTTTGATTATATGACTCCCTTTCCTCATCCTCTGTTGATGGTGGGACAGTTTTCTTAGGACATAAACTACATGACTTCATCGTCACTTTATCTCCTCATGACAGGTCCTGAAGAGAACAGCCCACTGAGTAAGAATGGTGGGGATAAAGTTTTAAAGAGAAAAGAGATTCCCCATACTTTATATTCCTTTATATTCCTGTTTATAGGGTCCATTTTGCCTCTTCTGTCAGGAGTGATGTTGTTTTTCAGGTCAGTTTCTTCTGCAACAGTGTAAATGTCAACGTTTGGGTGATAAAAAGAAGTAATATCTGGAAATTTATTTCTGTTACAGGCCCTTTTCTTTATTCTGGCTCCTTTACTCGTGTGCCTCTGCCATTACAATTTCAGAGCTCTCAGGTAATTGCTTTTCATTCCTGGCCCAGAACATTGCGCTGTAATTAGTGGTGAATTATGTTGATAACGAGCTTGCTTCTTCTGTGCTAGCTCTTTGTATCTTTTTCATCCTATTGATTTAGAATTTTCTCTTACCCAATCCTAATAATGTTCTCTACAAAAGGCTGGTAAATTCTTCCTTAAATTTGTTCCCATGTGTTGCAAATTACTGTTACTGAAATTTCTTTTTTAAGATATATACTGTATAAAATGTGCATTGTTTGTATGCCATCTAATATAGCAAGTTGTTTTATTCCATTATTAACTGTAACAATGCATTTCTTAATTTCTTTCTCTTCAATCTTTTTTTTTAATGTTTATGATACTTTTTTTTTTCTCAGTTTCAATTCACTGGCTAGCATCTGAGAGTTCCATAGAAAAAGATACAGGAAATGCTATATAGTCTATTATATCTTTAGTACAGTATACTTAATATATTTAATATTATGCGTTCTATGTACATATATGTTTAAACTGGAAATGTTTATTCAAATTTTGTATATTTAAAATGTGTTCCTGTTCATATTTGTATTTTATTATTTTCTACACTATGACAATTAGGTGAGAAGCTTTAAACTATCATGAAGGACATATGAGCTTTGTTTTATGCCTCTTTAAAATTCACTTACTAATTTAAATAGACAAACCTAGTTTTCATTATATAAAGATGCTGTACAATGATGATCTATAACAAATGCACATGAGTGTTTTCTGACTATTATTCATTTTTCTGATATAAATCAATCTCTAGGATTACAAGGTACTTTCATTAACTACCCTCTTCTTTTTGTTAGTTCTTGGAGCAGTTTTTTTTTTTTTTATTGTTGTTGTTGTAATTCTTTGGGAATTTCACATCATGCATCCAAAACCCACCTATCTGCTGGTGCCTTCATATCCATGCCCCAGTCCTGCTGCATGCCCCATCCCAAGTAATTCAAAACAAAACAAATACCTTTCCCTCTGTCTTTCCAACACATTTTTATTTATCCTAATGACACTGGGAGCTTCGGCGTGGCATTTAGTGCATTTTTTTTTTTATCCAGTCAGCTCCATGTACAAAATGTTCATTGCAATTAGTCATTGTTCTGGTTCAATGCCTCTGTCTTCTGGCACACCATCATCACTGGACCCTTATTGAAACTTCCCTCAAATATCCTGCTGTTGCTTTAAGTCCTGGAGATTCTGTGGCTATTGTTCCACAGGACCACTCCCTTCATGCACTCCAACAAGCCACAGATGGTATAAATGTCAGGGTGGGCCAACTCAAAGTCCAGGATGTGGATCTGGGGGGTATCTGAGCTGGTCAGTCTTGGGTATTGGAACCATGTTCTCAGGGGAGGAGTAGAGCCAGCTCTCCTAGGCCCATGCCTGCGGTGCCAGAGCTTCTCCCACATCCTTAAATATAACACATTTTGGTCACATATAAATCCACTCCAACATTTTCCAAATGCATCATCCCCACTTCCAACCTCATTCAACTTTGTGTCTTTTTACTTTTCTATAATTCTTGAAGACCAATTTGTTTGGACCACTACTGAATATTATCAACATAACAGGGTGTATTCTCTCACAGAAAACCCCTCTACCTCTCCCTAAAGCTTACAATTGCCAATTGTTCAGTGGCATGGGGAGACTGTGTCAAACTCCCCTCTCCATGCAAAGACTTGGTTGGGCTTGGGATTCCACAAATTTGATGCATACTGCCTCAATTTCTATGATATATAGAAATTGCTGCCCTGATGTATAGCTGCCCTGATGTGCCCTAAAGACACTGATTACCTGGAATCGCCTACCACATCTATCTCTTATAGACTTCTTCCAGTCTTCCACAATGATGCCTAATCTTTGGGAAGTGGGATGCAGTATAGGTGCTCCACTTAGGGCTGAGCATCCTTCAGCCTCTTCTTTTCTACAGTTTGGCCACTGTGGTGCCTCATGCTAATCACCATCTACTATAAAAAAGAGGCTTCTCAAATGATACTTGAGAGATGTAGTAATCTGTATATAAGAATATGTCATTATGAGTTGATTTAATACTATGTCATTTTAGCAGCACAATAGTAGTAGGTTCTTCCATTTGGCTTGTGACCTACCTAGCCATAGGATTTTAGACCAACAATGGTACCAGCATATGTTTCATCATATGAAGTGGGACTTAAATCCAATCAGAAAATATTTGCCAT
This sequence comes from Alexandromys fortis, assembly GCF_014885135.2. Lineage (NCBI taxonomy): Eukaryota > Metazoa > Chordata > Mammalia > Rodentia > Cricetidae > Alexandromys > Alexandromys fortis. The sequence continues at coordinate 2,688,509 of NW_026068053.1, read as the reverse complement.
CTCTGCACTCACATCATTCCAGCAACACTCGCCAAATATCCCAACCCATCTGAATGCAACATCATTCTGTATTTAGGCTTCTGTGTCCAATGTTTTTTCTATACAGTGTCCACCAGGTTAGTCTACATTGTATCCAAATAGCATTTGTTTCTATTTGAAGGGTGAACAATATTCTATTATATTCTATTGTATGTATATAGCACACATTCTGTATCCATTTATCTGTGGTTGTTTAAAATTGTGGTCAACAATTCTATTGTATGTATATAGCACAAATTCTGTATCCATTTATCTGTGGTTGTTTAAAATGTGGTCAACATGAATAACGGTACAGTCAGTACTAGTGTGCAGATAGTTCTCAGTGCTATTGATTTCTTTTTTTTTTTGAGTGCACCAGGAGATGTACCATCAAGTCATATCATATCTTCATTACTTTTTGAAGACTTTATAGACCATTTGGCTATATCACTTATGGATATTAATTTACACACTATGCATGTATATAATATATATTCTTATATATTATATACGCATAGACATATGTATGTGACATATCATATGTCTATGCCTCTATAATGTATTGCAGTATGTACAGTATATAATAATAATGTATAAAATTGAAGCTTATTTATTGCTTTTGTAGTGGTCCTGGCTCTCTTCCAAAGAGCCCTTTGCATGAATTCCTATGCTATATTTTCTCTGCTTACTTTGATTCAAATTTTGTTATCTAGAATACAATCAATAATGTGTATCTGAAGTAATTTGCCCCATGGAATCAATTAGTGATCAAGAATAAATGGACAATGGTGTTAATGACTATTTAAAAGTACTTATCGTACTAATAATCTGTTTCTTTTTAATTCACAGATTAATATAATTATATTTCTTTCTTCCCTCTCTTCCCTCCAAATCCTCCCAAAAATCCCTCCTCATTCTCCTTCAAATCTGTGGGTTCTTTTTATGTGAATTGCTATTAAATATATATGTATATATCTATATCTATATTCTAAGTATAACATGTTCAATTAATTTAATGTAACATGTATGTATATTTTAAGGTTGACCATTGGGTATCGGATAACCATTTGGTATGCTTTTCCCTAGAGAAGACTATTTCTCCAATTTCAGCATTCATCGGGGGCCATAGTTCTTAGTGTAATATTGAGGCTTCATGGGCTTTCCCAGGTCCACTTTGGCATGTTTATTGTTGTCCACATCCAGCTCATGTTTAGGCAGTCATGTTGGTGAGACTACTTTATAGGTGTAACTTTGGATATTACTAGAAGACACAGCCTCACAGCAAAATCCCTGATCCTCTGNTTTTTTTTTTTTACCTTCTCCTGCAATTTTCTTTGAACCTTAAGTGCAAGACTGCAAGTTCATATTTTTATTGACACTGGACTTCATAATTCTATATTTTATAGGTTGAGGTTTTCCTGTAGTAGACTCTGTCTTTTGTAAAGAGAGGTTTTCATGATGAGGAGGAAATATTCATTTTAAATTGTTTATGTATCTTCATACTTGTGTGTGTGTTCATGTTTTTGTGTATCCATATATGTGTGCTTGTATGTGCACATGCTTGTATGTACATATGAGTACATACAAGTACAGTCAAAAATTACTAACAGATGTTTTCCTCTATCATGTCTCATCCTATTTTAAAGATAGCGTCTCACATTGAACTTGGGACACACTGTTCTTCCTAGACTGACTGGCCAGTGAACTACAGGTATCTACTCATCTTTATACACAGGACACATCCAGTGCTTTATATGGGTGCCAGAGACCTGAGCAAATCCTGTATATAACTCCAGATCAAGATGATCTAATGCCCCTGAATTTCTAGGCCACTCATGTCCACAGACTCATAGAATGGTAACACATACAGACAGCTCAAAGTAATAAAAAATAGTAAAATATAGGTGAGAAATAAGCCAAAAAAATCATCAACGGCGGTGATAAATATGGATGTATTAAAAATACTTCTTCTAGGTAGATGGGTCAGTGGGAAAGTTGTACTTGTGGTATGATACATGTTCTGTACAAATAGTGATTCTCAACTTTTCCCAAGAATATGTTCTTCGTATTTGCATTTCACAGATAATTATTTACCACAACCTTTATTTTCTTTGTTTTGTCCTCCTCATATTCTAAATGATTGTCTCTATTTCCATGATAAATAGCTGTTAAACACTAGACTACATTTTAAGTACTTTTGTGCTCACTTCTCCCTCTCTGTGGTCTGAGACTATACTACAAGGGAACTGTTCCTTCTTTCTGAAGCTGACACTTTCTGATTTTTCCCTAGTAAATACCCATGGTTTAATTCCTTAATTTTTAACTTTTATACACTTCTTGTCCTTTTATTTTATAAATATAATGGAAACTCCATTTTGTATTTTGTTCGTCACAAATGGTGAAGCTAGGAGAACAGCACAATGTACTTTTACCCTAACGTGTGCTCTTGGAGTACTCCATTCCGTTTGTTTTAATTTCTGAGAATCCTAATAATATAGAACACTTTCCCCCCTCAAATAGATCTGTTCTGAATGCTAGCTCACTCACTTTCCATCTGTACTGATGGGAAACATAACTGACTCCTCAACTTCAGATACCACGTATTTAGCAGGAAGATTGTGTGATGGAGGAATGGCTCAGCTAGGGTGCTTTCTGCTCTATCATGAGGGCCAGGGCGCAGATCGCAGAAGCCATGTTGGGTGGTTCTCAAATGTTTGTCACTTCATCTCCACAGGCTTGATGACCTCACCTTTTAGTAACTATAGTATCCACATACAGATATGTGTATTCAGAAGCACACATACATATAAATAATAATAAAAAGTTTTAACTATGAAAATTTTATTATCAAGTTCATAGAATATCTGCAACAGATAAAGGAGAAACATATTCAGAATGCATTGCACTGAGCTTGAAAGAAACGAATACTTACGATTCACTGGCAATATCTTATGATGTTAGGATGATTGAAGAGTCTTTGTATGTCACTAAAGGTATAAGTCAGTGCATCACTGGTGAACCTAATTTACTATGCCTAGAGTATGATCTAAATTTTCCATTCCTATCCTGAGCATTATCTTTCCAAACACTATAGAAGATTGCCAACTAGAAAAGTTTACTTAATTCCTGAGTTGTTTTGGAGTATTTGAATGCATGGAATTCACAAAAGAGCTATGTTTGGTGCCTTTGCCAATAATGTTTGAATTGTTGCTTGTAATAGCAAGAAATAATGGTTGGTGCTGTAATCTCAGCACTGAGAAGGCTGTGTGAGGAGCACGTGCCATAAGTTCAAGTTCAGTCTTTGTTACAAAATGAGTTCTGCACTTAGAGAGCTAAAATGTGAGATCTTATCTCAAAAAAATAAAGGAAGGAAGAGAGAAAAGAAATAAAATAAAGCATTGAAGTTTTTCTTACTTATAGTTTACATTGCTGATGGCAGTGTAAACTGGTGCTGCCGCTATGTAATCAGTGTGGAAGTTGCTCGAAACAAGAATAGAACTCTATAAAGTATTTCTAATACTCCTGGGCATTTATCCGAAGGATTTTCTGACCTAGGACAGTTGTGTTCACTGCTGCTCTGGTCACATACTGGAAATGAAATCATCTTATTGAGTTTTTTTTCATCACCTGATGTTGGCGATTACAATAAAGTAGTCCCACACTATCTCAGAATGGAGCATAATAAAGGGTTCTTTATTTAGGAGTAGACTCACAGATCAACAGTCCTCTGCACAAGCAGGAAACAGGAATCGAATTCAGCAGCCAAGGGGGTGTGCATGTTTCTACATCTGTTTATATAGTAACCAAAGCCATGCCCAAAGTTGAGTCACCATCTCAAAGGCCATTAGCTGAAGGAGTTCCCACCGCAGTTTGATGCATGCCTATGAAAACCAGAAGTCTATCCATCACCTGATCCATGAATAATGAAAGCAGAAGTCTGTATATCCCCTGATGCATGAATAATGAAACAGAACATACATAAACAACTAAGTTTGTCCAACTGATAAGAAACATAATAATATAAAATGTTCAGGAAAATGGATGAAAATTCTCACACTGAGTGAGGCAACCCAGACACAGGAAGTCAAATACCATATGCTCCTCCTTTTGTGTCGATCTTAGATTCACAGTTTTAGATTTTGTACATAAGTTGAAGAAAGTGGAGAGAAATAAGAGTAATGACACAGTGTGGTTGATAGGTCTCAGTGTGCAAGGATGATTGCTGCCAAGCCAACGACCTGACTTGGATTCCTGAGATGCACATTGAAGAAAAGTAGATCTGAATCATATGACATTTTCTGGTGTCTGCATGCATATCATCACATGGGTACAGTAACCCAAATAAGAAAAGAAAGTAACTGCAAAATATATAATAATAAAAATTTTTACAGGGTAATATTATGAATGGAAGTTCCGTATGATTGGAGCTGGAGCTCTGGGGCAGTCCATTAGAGTCCATTAGGCTGAGGATTTGCAGGTCAAATGAGCTGTGGCAGAGTGGACCAGAAAGCCAGGTAAGAGCTAGAAAAACAAAAGCCTTTTACTTGATCCAAGCTAATGCTGTTGTGAAAAGAACTTTCCTGCATATAGTAACAAGTCTTTGTCCTGGGAAATGTGGGACCCATTCTTTTTCTTTTTGTAAATTTTCACTCCACTTCTGCAATGGAAGCATTTCCTATACATCTTATCAGCTGCAAAAATTGTGACACCAAGAAATTTCTGGCACATTAGATCTTAAGATGAGGACTCCACTTCTCTGGGACTTCGACAATTTGTGATTTCTGGTTGTGTTTCAGACCTAAGTTGCATTCAATTTCCTTATTTTTTGTGCAAAGGAGAAAGATGAGCTGAAGCCGAAAAATGCATTTTATGTAATCCAATTGATTTTAAACTCTGCCATTTGCTAGACAGCAGGAATGTCCCCTCAGCACAGCTATCACATTCTCTAATTTGTTTTGTGCAACTGTATGCTGCAAGCAATTTGTCACCTAAAATTCTAATAGAACTCTCACATATTGAAATGAGAAATGGAAGCAGTCTTGTAGATCACTGTGGTAATGGTAAGGCACAACTGTAGACAGGGACTTATAAAATTTTAAATTGATCCTGCATTTGACCTTAGACAAAAAGGCAAAAATGAACAACCAAGCACTGCACTTGTAATAAGAGAAATAGCTCATCAGCAAACAATAAATTTATTTTTTAAATGTCAGTCTTAACAGGCCATGCTATGCTTCCAGGCAGATATCCATCAACTTTAAGGTCATTGTCAAACAGCAAAAGGGAATTCAATATTCAAGTATCATAAAATGTACTGCTATAAAACATGAAGCTCATTGATATTTTTATTTATAGTAATAAAATAATTACATTTCTTTGTTAGTCTAACCATATAAGACTTGCTAATTTTGCAAATGTGCAGCAGAGAAATGAAATGGTTTTGAACCTGTGATTAAATCTACAGAAACCATTCACTGACAACAAACACTTCGCTGCTGTCTTTAGTGCAGAATGAGAGAGAAGATGTAGATAATTAAGGTGTTTAACTGTGGAAGTCGAAGTAGTCAAGTAGATTTTAAAAAATGGCCCTGGTTGCAGGGGAAGCCCTATTCAGTGACTGATCTGTGGGAATTACAACCAGGGAAAGATATTAGTCTTACTTTCTGTCTGTAATATAATGAAATATATTTCCAAGTTTGTAGAGCAGATAAAAGATAAATTGCTAATGATGTCCATAATGTAGTAAAATCAGCAGTTGAACTTATTAACTTTAAAAAAAATTATTAAATCTATTTAACTCTGAGGACTTATGCTCTGAGACATAGGGGCATTGTTTTAGTGGATTGAAACCTCTCTCCAAGTATCGTATATTGAAGCATATGGTGGGGTTTTGGGGCAATGAACAGGATTGATGTCCTTCTTAAAAGAAGCAGCAAAGGAGACTGCAGGGTCTCCTCTGAGCACCACACTAGGGCCCACAACCCTGGCAGCCTCTGGGAGGTCAGTCCATTCTTAGGAACCCCAGGAACCCTAGGCAAGGCACCATCTACCACAAAACCTCCTTAAGCCTGCCCAGACTGAAAATGTTCTGCACCCCCCCCCCCCACATTGCCTTGCTCCATATCATGGTCTACAACTTTGGAAGACTTTTGTTTTGCTACCGGTCAGGCTGAATGTAAAGACTCCAGTAAAGACACTACTGACTGCCTGCTAACACTCCTTAAAAATCCCACCCAGCAACCCCAGACTGCACCTCCTATGCTGGGTTCCACACTGGGATCTACAGCCCCAGCAACAGAGATCCTAAGGACACAGGGGAAGATAGCACCCACTGCCTGCAGAACCTTTAAAAGCATGTCAGTCCCAAACTTCGCCCACCCCTGGGTCCCGTATCCCAATCTCCTACATTGGAAGAAGTCTTCCACTTTAGCAGAGGCCAGGCAGAATCTAGGAACTCCAGAAAGCACCGCTTTTCTCCTTAGAGCCAGTCCTACTTCACAACACAGACTTCAGCTACCAGTCCTCCAACTTTAGAAGCAGGATACAATTTTTCTGGAACACAGGCCAGATCTAGGGACTTCATCCCCAGCAACTATGCTGGTGACCAGACTGGTCCTACAGGCCACAGATTGTGCTCTCTTCCCTGGGCTCCACATCTTGCTCTACAACATCAGAAGAAGACTTTAGTTTTACCAGAGGTCAGACCGATCAAGGGATTCCTAGGTCCCCAAACCCCAGAATAATACCCTAGCGGACCTGAAGACATGCTAGTCTCTAGAACACTTGGCCATTTAAATCTTAAGACTAGAGAGAAGAGAAATCAAGGAACAAAACACCTATCAAACAAAGATAAATGCAGCAATCAATATCTAGACCTGAATTTATTTCAAATGTAGATATCTAATGGCTAGTGTAAAAACACAATCAATAAGAAGGAAGGCAATATGGTATCACCAGAACCCAGTTATCCTACAATAGCAAGAGCTGAGCAATTAAACACAGCTGAAGAATAAACAACAACAACAACAACAAAAAACTTAAAATGGCTTTATGATGATAATAGAGGTCCTAAAAGTGAAACTAAAAAAATCTTTAAAGACACTGAGGAAAATATAAAAAGTAGGGGGAAAATCGATAAATCTCTAAAAGAAAGCCAAGAAAAAATAATATGTGAAGGAAGCTATTTAAGACCAGAAAATGGAAAGACAAGCAGTAAAGAAAACACAAATAGTCTTGGAAATGGACAGTCTAGGTCAGTGAACAGGAACAACAGATGCAAGCAAGACCAAAAGAATACAAGAGATGGGAGGATGAATCTTAGGCTTGAGAGCATGATAGAGGAAAGAGATTCATCGGTCAAAGAAAATATTCCTAATATAAAACATTCAGGAAATCAGGAACACTATGAAAAAAATCAAACATAAGAATAATAGAATAGTAGAAGAAAAAGAAAGCCAGGTTAAGAATACAGAGAATATATTTAACAAAATTATATAAGAAAGTTATTCCAACATAATGAAAGACAATCCTATTAAGGTACAAGAAACTTACAGAATACCAAATGGATTGGATCAGAGAAGAAAATCCCTTTGTTACATTATAATCAAAACACTAAACATTCAGAACGAGAAAGAATATTAAAAGTAGCAAGAGAAAAAGACCTATTCGAATCATACCCAACTTCTCAATAGAGACACTAAAATCAAGAAGGAACTGGACTGATGTTTTCCAGACTCTAGGAGACAAAGAATGCCAGTCTGGATTGCTATAATCCAAAAAACTGTCCATCACCATAGGTAGAGAAAACAAAATATTTGATAACAAAGTCAAATATAAACAGTATCTATCAACAAGCCCAGCCCTACAGAAGACAGGAGAAAGAAAACACCAATCCCAGTAAGTTGATTATACTCACAAAACACAGGTTAAACTCACACCAACAAAACAAAAAGAAGGGAAACACACACACTACCACTACAAACGGCAAAATAGAAGAATTTGCAGTCAAAGGTTATTAATATCCCTCTATATGAATGGACTCAATTCATCAATACAAAGACACAGAGTAATGGAATGAATATCAAAACAGGATCTATCATTCTGCTGCATACAAGAAACACACCTCAACATCAAAGGCAGCCATTACCTTGGAGTACAGAGTTATAAAAAGATTTTCCAATCAAATATTAACTAAGAAGCAAGCTGGTGTAGCTATTCTAATATCTAACAAAATAAAATTTTAACCAAAATTAATCAAAGGTGATAGAGATGGGTATTATATATTCATCAAAGGGAAAGACGACCAAGATAATGTTTCATTTCTGAACATCTGGGCGCAAAATATAAGGACACCCACATTTGTAAAAGAAATGTTACTAAAGCTAAAATTACACATAGAACCACACAATAATAGGGGGGAGAACTTTAACACCCCAAATGCACTAATAGACAGGTCATCCAGACAGAAACTAAATAGAAAAATAAAAGAAATAATGGATGTTATGATTCAAATGGACCTAACAAATATCTATTTAAAATTTCACACAAACACAAAAGAAAACAACTCTTAAGAGTAACATGAATTCCAACTGGTCTTAATAATAAAATTATGAAGTCAGATATCAGGGTAAATGCTGAGAGATCAGAGAAGTAAAGGAATCAGCCACTAGAAAGACTTATTACCTCTCTTGAACCCTCATACTGAAGGAGCAAGATCCTGTCTGCAGGACTCCTCAGACTGTCTCCTGAGCTCCTGTTTCCTCCTGCCTTATATTTCTCTCTCTGCCCAGGCATATATGTTCTTGTCTCCACCTCTCTAGTGCTGGGATTGAAGTTGTATGCCACCAGTGCCTAGCTTCTATGGCTAACTAATGGCTAGCTCAACATTCTGATCTTCTGGTAACCTTTATTTGTTATAGCACAAACAAAATATTACCACACTTGTCAGCATTGTGTAGAACTTTTTTTCAAAATTTATCATATAATTGGTCACAACGCAAGTTTTTCAACAGATACAAAATATTGAAATAACTCCCTGTATTTTATCAGACCATCATGGATTAAAGCTGAATTTCAATAACAGAAGCAATCGAAAGCCCCTGAACATAAAGAAAATAAACAACTATCTATTGGATTATGAGTAGGTCAATAAAGAAGATAAGGACTTCTTAGAATTCAGTGAAAATTGATACACAAATAAATCAAACTTAGTGGACACAATGAAAATAGTGCTAAGAGGAAATTTCATAGCACTACACACTCTTAAGAAAAATTTGGAGAGATATGGTACTTGTGATTTAACAGCATTCCTGAAAACTGTAGAAGTAAAAGAAGCAGGCACACCTAAAGGAATAGATGGCAGAAAATAAACTGAAGCTCTAAATCAATGCAATAGAAACAAAGAGGACAGTACAAAGAATCCATGAAATGAAGTTGGTTCTTTGAGAAAATCAACAATATAGACAAACCTATCCAAAAAGATAATATCCAAATTAACAATATCAAAAATAAAAAAGGGATCATAACAACAGACTCTGAGGAAATCCAGAGAATCATAAGGTTATATTTTAAAAATCTCTACTTTGCAAAATTGAAAAGTCTAAAGGATATGAACAAATTTCTTGATAGATACCACTTACCAAAGTTAAATCAAGATCAGACAATTTAAATACACCGATAACGCCGAAGAAAATGGAAGTATTCATTAAAAGTCTCCCAACCAAAAAATAAAAACAAAACAACAACAACAACAAAAAAAAAGCAGGGTCAGATAGTTTTAACTCAGAATTGTACCAGACAGTCATAGAAGAGCCAATACCAATATTCTTGAAAGTATTCCACAAATTAGAAATGAAAGGAACTTAATTCTTTTATGATACGACAGTCACCCTGATATGCAAACCACACAAAGATTCAACAAAGAAAGAGAATTAGAGACCAGTTTCACTCATGAACATTGATGCAAAACTATTCAATAATGTCCTGGCAAACTGAATCTAGAAACACATAAAAAAGGTTATCCACCATGTCTAGACTTTATGCTACACACAAAAAATTGTTGAACATATGAAAATCTGTCAATGTAATCTACTATATAAACAAACTGAAAGAGAAAAAGAAAACATGATCATTGCATTAAATGTTGAATAAGCCTTTGACAAAATCCAACACCTTTTATGATAAAAATTCTGGAGATATCAGGGATAAAACAACATATATAAACACAATAAAAGTCATATACAGAAAGCTGACAGACAACACTTAAATAAATAGAGAGAAATTAAAATCAATTTCACTAAAATCAGGAACACGACAAGGTTGTCCACCGTATCCATTCCTATTCAATATAGTACTTGAGTTTCTAGGTAGAGCAATAAGACAACTAACAGACATTAAGTGGATATAAATTGGAAAGGAAAAGTCAAAATATCATTATTTGCAAATAATATGGTAGCATATATAAGTGAAACCAAAATTCTATCAGGGAATACCTACAGCTAATAAACAGCTTTAGATAGTGCAAGGATATAAGATTAACTCAAAAAAAGTCACCTTCCTATATGCAAATGATAAACTTGCTGAGAAAGAAATCAGCCAATCAACATGCTTTACAATAGCCTCAAATAATGTAAAATATCTAACCAAGCAAGTAAATGACCTGTTGGATAAGAAATACTCCAATTAAAAATACTGTGTCAGATCCAAACATAGAATTCTCAATAGAAGAATTTCAAATGGATAAGAAACACTGAAAGAAATGTTCAGTATTCTTAGCAATCAAGGATAGATTAGATCAAAAACACAAATAGCAGCTCATGCTGGAAAGGAATTAGAGCAAGGGGACCATGTCTCCATTACTATGGGAGTACAAACCTGTACAGCCACTTTGGAGTTAATGTGGCAGTTTCCCAGAAAACTGCTAATAAATCTACCACAATATTCAGCTGTACCACTCTTGGTCATATACACAAAGGATGCTCCATCATATCACAAAGACACTTGCTCAACTATGTTTATAGCAGTTTTATTTGTAAATAGCCAGAACCTGGAAGCAATCTAGATGAACCTCAACTAGGAAGTAGATAAAAAGAATGTGGTACATTTACACAATTGAGTTAAAAACAAGAACACCAGGATATTTGTAGGCAAATTAATCAAACTAGAAAAACTCATCCTGAGTGATGTAACCCAGACTAAGAAAGACAAACATGATATCTACTCATTCATATGTGGACACTAGCTGTAAAACACATGATAACTATGCTACAATTCATAGACCCTAGAGTCTAGGTGATAAGAAGGGTTCGTGGGTGACAACCAGATCTCCATTGGAAAGAAAAATAGAAGAGATTTCATGAGTGACCTGAAGGTAGGTGGGAATGGGAACATGAGTGATCAGGTGGGAGAGAGAGGTAGAGGGGGAAAAAACTGAAATAGATCCTGGAAATGGGGACATGTCTGGGTCAGGCAAAAACCTGAAGCAAGGGACTCTCTCAGGAATGTACAATGATGAACCCAGATATAACTTCTATCAAGAACAGATACATAGCCTGAACCTGTCATCTCCTGTGATGACATTGGTGCCTAGTCCAATTGTCATCAGAGAGGCTTCATCCAACAAACTGATGGAGACAGACACATACTTCCAACCAAAAATTAGGTTGAGTTTGTGGAATCCTGGAGAAGAGAGGACTAAAGGATTATAGCAGCCAGAGATGTCAAAGACACCACAAGGAGTCTTACAGAATCTACAACCCTGGGCCCATAGGGGCTCACAGAGACCAAAGCAACAACCAAGACACCTACATGGGATTGACATATTCTTCATGTATGTTACAGTTCTGTAGCTTGTTATACCTGTGGAACCTTTAACAGTGGAAACAGAGGCTGTGTCTGACTCTTTTACCAGCTACTGTGGCCCTACTCCCCATACTGGGTCCCCTGACTCAGCCTTAATACTTGGGGAAGTGCTTGGTCTTACTGAAACTTGATAATCCATGTTTCTCTTGTTGAGAAATAATAGTTAATATAAATAAATCCATACCATTGGTCATTTGTGATCTGGATTACCTCACTCAGGGTAATTTTTTCCTAGCACCATTCATTTACTTGCAAACCTTCTTCTTCTTCTTCTTCTTCTTCTTCTTCTTCTTCTTCTTCTTCTTCTTCTTCTTCTTCTTCTTCTTCTTCTTCTTCCCTTTCCTCTTCTTTTCCTCCTCATCCTCTTCCTTTCTCCTCTTTCTCCATCTCCTCCTTCTCCTCCTTTGTCTTTTTTCTATTTCTTCTTCTTCTTCTTCTTCTTCTTCTTCTTCTTCTTCTTCTTCTTCTTCTTCTTCTTCTTCTTCTTCTTCTGTAAAAGCTGAATAACAGTTCATTGTGCAAAGGGACCACATTTTCTTTATCTACTGACCCATTAATAGACATATAAGCTGTTTTTGATTTCTGGCTATTATGAGTAGAGTAGCAATAAACATTTTTGAGCAGTTGTTTTTACATTTGGATGTAGGGTCCTTTGAGTATATGTCCAAGAGTGGTATACATATATTTTGTTGTTGTTTTATTCCCTGCTTTAGAAACCACTATAACTGTACAAGTTTCAATCCCACCAGCAAAGGATAAGTATTTCTTACTCCATATTTTTACCAACATGTCACCCCCCCCCCTTTTATCTTGGTCATTCTTAATGAAATAAGAAGAAATCTCAAAGTAGTTTTGACTTGCAGTTTCCTGCAGGCTAGGTTGCTAAACTTTCTAACTTGCTTCTCCGCCTTTTAAGTTTACCTTTTTTTCCTTTCTTTTATTTATTTATTTATTAAAGATTTCTGTCTCTTCCCCACCGCCGCCTCCCCTTTCCCTCCCCCTCCCCCAATCAAGTCCCCCTCCCTCGTCAGCCCAAAGAGCAATCAGGGTTCCCTGCCCTGTGGGAAGTCCAAGGGCCACCCACCTCCATCCAGGTCTAGTAAGGTGAGCATCCACGAAACTGCCTAGGCTCCCACGAAACCAATAGGTACAGTATGATCAAAAATCCATTGCCATTGTTCTTGAGGTCTCAGTAGTCCTCATTGTCCACTATGTTCAGCGAGACCGGTTTTAACCCAGGTTTTTTCAGACCCAGGCCAGCTGGCCTTGGTGAGTTCCCGATTACCTTTTTGAGCACTGTCTGTTTATATCTGTATCCCATTATAAAATTTAGTTTTTTGTTGATTCTAAGTATTTGAGTTATTTGTATGTTTTTGACATCAGCCTTCTATTTTTTCATTGACCTTTATGATGTTTATTAATCTTCGGAAGTATAACTGCAATTCACATCATGATAAAATTTCAACTGGACATCCAGGCTTGATGACAAACATCGGTAAATATTCCCACTGTGGAGGCTGAGACAGAAAGATGAACAATATCTCAAACAACAACAAAAAATTAATCGGAACTTCAACCAAGTATAATTCCTTAGTACTTTTTAAATTTAAATTATTTCCTTCAACATGCTGTTTTTCAGAATAGTTTATTTGGTAAAAATATTTTCCCATTCTGTAGCCCACAAATTTGACAAAATGATAATGTCCTTTGACATACAGAAGCTTTACAGTTTCATGAAGTCCCATTCATTAATTGTTTTTTATTTATTTATTTATTTATTTATTTATTTATTTATTAAAGATTTATGTCTCTTCCCCCCAGCCGCCTCAGTTCCTGTGCTAATGGTGTTCTGTCCAGAAAATATTCTCCTGTGCAAATAAGTTTTTCTCCTACCAGAGTCACTGTATCTGACTTTATATTGACCCATTTGGAGTAGAGTTTGAAGCAGAATGATGAACACAAATCTATTTGCATTTTTATATGAAGCCATCCAAGTTGGCCAACAGCATTTAGTGAAGACGCTACTATTTTTCTGTGTATATATCTAATTTCTTCATAAAAAATCATTTGTCCATAGGTGTGTGGAGTTATATATGGGTCATCAATTTGATTCCATTGATGAAAATATCTTCTTTTGCCTGCCCAAACCAGAGTCCTCTGAGGGACCAGGCATGAATCAGGAACCTCCAATGGAGCAGGTTCAAGCAGTCGACTTCTGCAGGAACAGACCTAAGCCAGCAACCTCCAAAGGAGGAGGCCTGAGGCAGTGACCTCCACAGGAGCAGGAATAAGGGAGCAACTTCCACCAGAGCAGGTCTGAGCCAGCAACCTCTGCCAGAGCGGTCCCAGAGCAGGGACCTCAATGGTAGGAGCCCCAAGAAAGCAACTTTCATAGGAGCAGGCCTGAATGACCTCTGGGATAGCAGAGTAACACCTTGGAACTCTGAGTAACCTCCACAAACACCAAGTGACCTTTACATGACTGGAAACATGGCTCTAAACATATCATAAGGAACAACGATCTGAGCCTTGAATCCACTGGCCACTGGAAAATTGATCACCAGAGACACAGCCTCAACTACACCAATCAGAGGAAAAGATGGATAGACAAGTTAAGAACACACTCAACACCACAAAGTGTAACATGATACCAACAAAAACTAGTGGTTCTACAACAGCGAGACTTAAACACTCAAATATAGATGAAGCAGAAGAAAATGACTTAAAAAATAACTTTAGGGGAATGTTTGAGGCCCTTTAAAAGGAAGTGAAAAATTCTCTTGAAAAAATGGAGGAAAAGACAAGCAAAAATTTGGAAGAAAACAAATAAAAATTAATCAAACAAATGAATGAAGAAATTCAACATTTGAAAAGCAAAATAAGAAGGACTGAAGATATGGCTCAGTGGTTAAGAGCACTGGCTGCTCTTCCATTGGTCCTGAGTTCAATTCCAAGCAACCACATGGTGGCCACAACCATCTGTAATGATATCTGGCACCCTCTTGTGGCATGCGGGCATAAATGGAGGCAAAATGTCATACATATAATAAATAAATAAATCTGTAAAAAAAGAAAAGCAAAAAAGAGACCATAGAGAAAAAAAAAAAAAAAAAACAAGGGAATACTGGCGATGAGAGAATGATCAGGAACCACAAATGCAAGGATAAACAGCAAAATACAAGAGAATGGGTTAATTTACATAACAAAAAAAAGAGATGGAAGAAAGAATCTCAAGCACTGACGATATAATAGAGGAAGTAGACTCATGGGTCAAAGAAAACATTAAATCTACCAAAAGCATAACACAAAATATCCAGGAAATATGGGATACCATGAAAAGACCAAATTTAATAATAATAGGTCTAGAAGCAGGAAAAGAGGTCCAAGTTAAAAGCACAGAAAATATGTTTAACAAAATTATGGAAGTAAAATTTCCTAACCTAAAAAAAGATATGCATGTGAAGATAAAAGAAGCTTGCAGAACCCCAATTAGACTGGTTTTAGATTTTCAAAAAACGTCCCCTCACAATATAATAATCAAAACAAAAACATAGAAAGGAAGGAAAGAATATGAAGAACTGCAAAGGAAAAAGGTCAAGTCACATAAGCACAGACCTATCAGAATTATATCTGACTTCTCAATGAAACAATAAAAGCTCAAAGGTCCTGGTCAAATGTTAGGCAAACACTCAGAGACCATGGATGCCAGCCCAGATTTCTATACCCAGAAAAACTTTCAGTCACCATAGACAGACAAAACAATATATTCTATGACAGAACTAGATGTAACTAATGCCTAGCCACAAACCTAACCCCTTACAATGTGTAGTGAGGAGCTGTGAGCAGGCCTGCTTTTTGTCCCACCGGGCTCCCACATGGCTAGCGTTATACCCAAATAACAACACACAAACTGTATTGTTTTAAACACTGCCTGACCCATTAGTTCTAGCCTCTTATTGGCTAATTCTCACATCTTGCTTTCACCCATATTTAGTAATCTGTACAGCACCACGAGGGGGTGGCTTACCAGGAAAGACTCAGCATGTCTGACCTAGTGGCTGGTTCCATGGCGTCTGACCTAGAGAGGAGAGACATGGCAACTGCCTCACTTCCCTCTTCCTTCCAGTATTCTTTTCTGTCTACTCCACCCACCTAAGGGCTAGCCTATCAACTGGCCAAGGTAGTTTCTTTATTAACCAATGAAATCAACACAAAACAGAAGACCCTCCCACATCAACAATGTACTAGAAAGAAAACACCAACCCAAGGAAATCACCTACATCCAAAAACAAAAAGAAAACAAATACCACATACAATAGATGATCTCACATCAGTGAATACCAAAGAAGGGGAAAACATACACATTAACATCACCAACAACAAAAACTAAAATAACTGGAGCTAGCAATAACTGGTCACTAATATCCCTTAATATAAAAGGACTCAAGTCATTTATAAATAGACAGAGGTGAAAAGATTGGATACAAAAACTGAATCCATCCTTATGCAGCATACAAGAAACACACTTCAACCTCAAAAACAGACATCTCTTCAGAGTAAAGGGATAGAAAAAAATTCCAATCAAATGGACCTAAAAAACAAGCTGGTGTAGCTATCCTAATATCTAACAAAATAGACTTCAAACTAAAATCAATCAAAAGAGACATTTTATATTAGCCATAGGAAAAATCCATCATGAGTAAATCTCAATATGGAAAATCTATGCCCAAAAGGCAAGGGCACCCACATATGTAAAAGAAACAATTCTAAAGCTTAAATCATACATTGAACCCCACACACTAATTGTGCGAGACTTCAAGACCCCACTCACTACTGGACAGGTCTGTCAGACAGAAAATTAACAGCAATAAGGGAACTAACAGATGTTTTGACTCAAATGGATTTAACAGACATCTATAGAATATTTCATCCAAACATGAAAGAACATTCCTTCTTCTCAGCATCTCATGGAACCTTCTCAAAAATTGACCACATGCTAGGTATCAAAGCAACCCTCAACAGATACGAAACATTTGGAATAGCCCATGTTCTTATTGGATCACCATGGCTTAAAATCAGAATCCTACAACAACACCAACTACAAAATGCCCATAAGCCCTTGGAAATTAAAAAATGCTCATCAATGGGTCATCAGTGGGTTAAGAAAGAAATAAAGGAAGAGATTAAATACTTCTTAAATTCAATGAAAATGACCACAAAATATACCCAAATTTATGGTACACAATTAAAGCAGTGTTAAGAGGAAAATTCCTAGCACTAAATGCCTACATAAAGAAGCTAGAAAAATCCCACACTAGTGAGATAAAAGGACACCTTAAAATTCTAGAACAAAAGAAAAAAAAAAGAAAAACTAACTTTCCTAGAAGGACTAGATGGCAGGAAATAATAAAATTGAGAGCTGAAATAAACAAAACAGAAACAAAGAAAATAATACAAAAATCAATGAGACAAAGTGTTTGTTCTTCAAGAAAATTAACAAAATAGACAAATCTTTATCTGAATTAACCAAAAGGCAAAGCAAGAATATCCAAATTAACAAAATCAGAAATGAAGAGGGGACATAAAAATAAACATGAAGAAAATTCAGAGAATCATGAGGTTCTATTTTGAAAACCTGTACTCCAGAAAATTGGAAAATTTAAAGGAAGTAGACCGTATCTGGATAAATATTATTTACCAATATTAAATCAATACCAGATAAACAAATTAAATAGATGTAAGAAATAAAAACAGTCATTAAAAGTCTTCCAAACAAAAAAAAAAGCCCAATGCCAGATGGTTTCAGCTCAGAATTCTACAAGATTTTTAAGAAGAATTATTATTAGTACTCCTCAAATTGTTCCACACTATGGAAACTGAAGGAACATTGCCAAACATTTTTTATGAAGCTACAATTACCCTGAAATCAAACCACACAAAGACAATACCAGGAAAGAGAATTACAGACCAATCTCACTCATGAAAATTGGTACAAAACTACTCAATAATATACTGGCAAACAGAATTCAAGAACACATCAGAAAAACCATCCACCATGATCAATTCAACTTTATCCCAGAGATGCAGGGATGGTTCAACATAGAAAATCTAACAATGTAATCTACCATATATTCAAACTGAAAAACAAAACAAAACACATGATCATCTCATTAGATGCTGAAAAACTCTTAGACAAAATACAACATCCCTTCATGATAAAGGTCTTGGAGAGAGCAAGGATACAAGGAACATACCTAAACATAATAAAGGCAATATACTGCAAGCCAACAGCCAACATCAAACTAAATGGAGCAAAGCTCAAAGCAATCCAACTGAAATCAGAAACAAGACAAAGCTGTCCACTCTCTCCATATCTATTCAAGATAGTATTTGAAGTTCTAGCTAGAGCAATAGGACAACAAAAGAAGATAGAGGGGTTACAAATTAGAAAAGAGGAAGTCAAACTGTTGTTATGCAGATGATATGATACTGTACATGAGTGATCCAAAAAATTTTACCAATGAACTTCGACATCTCATAATCACCTTCAGTAGTGTAGCAGGATACAAAATTAATTTAAAAAATATTAGTAGCCCTCCTTTGCACAGATGATAAACTGGCTGAGAATAAAATCAAAGTAACATCACCCTTCATAATAGCCACAATTAACATAAAATATCTTGGAGTAATTCTAACAAAACAAGTGTAAGACCCGTATGACAGGAACTTTAAATTTTTAAAGAACTAAATTAAAAAAGACACCAGAAAATGGAAAGATCTCCCATGCTCTTGGGTAGATATAATTATCATAGTAAAAATGAAAATCTTACCAAAAGCAATCTATAGATTCAATACAATGCCCTTCAAGTCACAGCAAAATTCTTCACAGACCTCAAAAGAACAGTAATCAGCTTCATATGGAAAATCAAAAAACCAAGGATAGCCAAAATAATCCTGTACAATAAAAAACTTCTGGAGGCATCATAAACCCTGATTTAGAATTCTACTGCAGAGCCACAAAAAAAAACAAAAAAAAAAAA
>NW_026068053.1:2659134-2669547 GCF_014885135.2 Alexandromys fortis | reverse complement strand
AAAACAAAACAAAAAAAAAAAAAAACAGTCTGGTATTGGCATAAAAACAGACAGGAGGACCAATGAAACCAAACTGAAGATCCACATATCAATCCACATTCCTACAAACACCTGATTTTTGACAAAGAAGAAAAGTGAAAGAAAACAAAGCAACAACAAATGGTGCTGGCATAACTGAATAACAACGTGTAGAAGAATGAAAATAGATCCATATCTATTGTCATGTACAAAACTCAAGTCCAAATGGATCAAAGATTTCAACATAAAACCAACCACACTAAACCTCATAGAAGACAAAGTGGAAAATACACTTGAATTCATTGACACAGGAGACCACTTCCTAAATATAACCCCAGTAGCCCAGACACTGAGGGGGACAATTAATAAATGGAACCTCTTGAAACTGAGAAGCTTCTGTAAAGCAAAGGACACAGTCAACTAGACAAAATGGCAGCTGATGGAGGAAGAACATTTGTTAAAAAACTAAAGAAACTGCTTGGCCCTCATAGGTTAGAACATGGGTGGCTGGATTAAACAGAACAAAATGCTGGGAGGAAGAGGAAGTGAGGTAAGACACCTCAAACAGATGCAATGCTCCCCTCTCCCGGGCAAACCCAATGAAGATCCGACCCAGGATGGACCTAAGCTAGAATCTTCCCGGTAAGCACACCTTGGGGTGCTACACACATTATTAGAAATGGGCTAGTCCAGGTGCGAGAGTTAGCCGAGAAGAGGCTAGATAATGGGCCAAGCAGTGTTTAAAAGAATACAATTTGTGTGCTGTTATTTCAGGGCATAAGCTAGCCAGGCGACCAGGAGCTGGGGCGGCAGGAACACAGCCCACAGCTCCTACTACAGGCAGCCTACAAAATTGGAAAAGATCTTCACAAACCCCACATCAGACAGGAGGCTGATCTCCAAAATATATATAGAACTCAAGAAATTGGTCATCAAAAGAGCAAATAATCCAATGAAAAAAATGGGGTACAGACCTAAATAGCATACTCTCAACAGATGAATCTAAAATGGATGAAAGACAATTAAGGAAATGTTGAAAATTCTTAGCCATCAGAGAAATGCAAATCAAAACAACTCTGAGATACCATCTTATACATGTAAGAATGGCCAAGATAAAAAACACTAATGACAACTTATGCTGGAGAGGATGTGGAGTAAAGGGAACACTCTTAAATTACTGGTGTGAGTGCAAACTGGTACAGTTACTTTGGATGTCAGTATGGAAATTTCTCAGAAAATTAGGAAACAATCTACATTGAGACACAATAATACCATTTTTGGGCATATATCCAAAGGATGCTCAATCATACCACAAAGATATATACTCAACTATGTTCACAGCAGCATTATTTGTCATAGGCAGAACCTTGAAAGAACCTAAATGCCCCCTACCAAATAATGGATAAGGAAAATATAGTACATTTACACAGTGAAGTACTACACAGCAGAATAAAAAATAACGACATCTTCAAATTTGTGGGCAAATGAATGGCTCTAGAAAACATCGTATTTAGTGAGGTAACCCAAACCCTGAAAGACAAATATTATATGTACTCACTCATAAGTGACTTTTAGACATAAACAAAGAAAAACGAGACTACAATTTACAACCCTAGAGAACCTACACAACAAAGAAGACCCTAAGGGAGACATGTGTTGATCTAATGTACATGGGAAGTAGAAAAAGACAGGATCTCCTGAGTAAATTGGGAGCATGGAGACCATGGGATAGGGTAGAAGGGGATGAGAGAGAAAGAGATGGAAGCAGAGAAAAATATGTAGCCCAATATAAACAATTGAAAAAAAAAAATGTCTGCTTTTATTCAATACCATGCTATTTTTATTAGTCTAACTCTGGAATGCAGTTTGAGGTTGAAATGATCTTACCTCTAGCAGTTCTTTTGCTACTCAGGATTGTTAGAGCTATCCTGGGTATACTCTGTTTCCATATGAAGTTGACATTTTCATTTAGACTAATACAGAAATTTAGCTATCATAGAAAACATGAGTATATATATAAAGTTTTAGGTCTCCAAATTGCGCTAGTGATAAGAAAAAGTGGGTATAGGGATCTGAAGACATTTTTACATCAATGAGTAAGTAGTGCAAGTGTCAGTATCAGAATCCAGCATGATAGTAATTGCATGAATATAAAAAATGAACTGTACTTGATCTCTTGGTTATGTAAGTAAATATACTTGTTAAATAGAAAAGGGCATGACAAAATCTCAATTTTGACAAACTACACAGTGTTTTTGACAGACTTCTTGAGCTCTTTATTTTTCTTTTTTTTTATCTCAAAGTAATGTTATACATAGTGCTGTAAAATTGTCTTTCACACCAAGGTTATTAAGAATGGTATTTTTCTCTTTCCTTTTAGCCATTTCTTAATAACTATGTGGTAAATGTATACAGACCTTGTTTTGATACACCACTGAAAAGGAAAATCATTGTAGATTGAGAAACAAAGAAACTGGAAATAGCACCAATGTACCTTCTTCATCCTTATTGTTCTTGTAAAGGTTAACCTATATGAATATTTTAACCTAAAGGTTACACACATACAGGTTACACATACTTACAAACACGGACACACTCACACACACACCAAAACAAAATGACGATTATACTTTTTTGTTTTGTTTTTTTTTTTTTTCTTTTTTTCGAGACAGGGTTTCTCTGTGGCTTTGGAGCCTGTCCTGGAACTAGCTCTGTAGACCAGGCTGGTCTCGAACTCACAGAGATCCGCCTGCCTCTGCCTCCTGAGTGCTGGGATTAAAGGCGTGCGCCACCACCGCCCACGATTATACTTTTTTAATGTTGTAGTAAAACTAGGTATTTCTCTGAACCCATAATCCCTAAATTATTCTAAATAGTTGTATTATCTAGACTCTCTATGTTTCATGAGTTTAGAAAATGAGAGAAACACAGATAAAATTATAAGGTGAGCTGATTTTATGTCAGCATGAGCTACATAAGTGTGCATTATAGGATCAGTTTATGATAGACGTTTTAGTAGTAATTCTTTATATTTTTGCAGGTGGGACAAAAAATTATTTAATATTTGTTTAAATTTAACAAGCCAACATTATGTTACTTCATTATTTGAAAGTCCACAACAGGGACGATTACAAAAATTATGACATCTTAGTTGCAATCTTTTGAGAAAGTTGAGAGGATGAGCATGCAACTAAGAAATTTCAATTACAGGTCTATTAAGGTGAGAATCCAAACTGCTTAGGCTCCTACAAAGCCAGTATGTGCAGTAGGATCAAAACCCAGTGTCATTGTTCTTGACTTCTCAGCAGTCCTCATTGTCCGCTATGTTCAGTGAGTCCGGTTTTATCCCATGCTTTTTCAGACCCATTCCAGCTGGCCTTGGTGAGTTCCCGACAGATCATTCCCATTCTCTCAGTGTGTGGGTACACCCCTCGCGGTTCTGAGTTCCTTGCTCGTGCTCTCTCTCTCCTTCTGCTCACTTTACTAGACCTGGAAAGAGGTGGGAGGTCCTTGGACTTCCCACAAGGCAGGGAACCCGGACTGCTCTTCAGGCTGATGAGGGAGGGGGACTTAGTTGGGTGAGGGAGAGGGGTATGGGAGGTAGTGGAGGGGAGGAGGCAGAAATCTTAAATAAATAAACAAACAAACAAACAAAAAATAAATAAATAAAAGAAATTTCACTTAAATCCAGTGATCAATATAGAGGATTTTTAAAGTAATCTTCATAGGCAGCATCAACTTTTGTGTCCAATATATAGAGAAGCAATAAACACTTTCCATGTGTCTGTATATAAAACTTGCATTCTGCATACCAGATTAATCATGAAATTTTCATGATTATAAATATCTCTAGACATCTTGTGTTTGTCATATTCTTCACCAAGCTCAGTAACTCAGAGATAGTTGCAGGGGTCTCTAAATTGATTCTAACTCTAGACATTCTCTCTCTCTCTTGCCCTCTCTCTTTACACCCCTATCTGTCTCTCACTGTCTTTCTCTATCTACTTTGTCTATCTCTCTTTCTCTCTATCTCTCCTGATAATATAAGTGACTACTTTGAAAATGTACCTAAGCCCCATCTTTGTGTTCTACCTACTGAATCAAGCACTCTCATTTAATCTATATGAAACATCATGAACTCCTTAATTTTGATTCATGTTTCCATGGACTTTTCTTCTTGCTAATCTTTCATTGGACACCTGAGCTCCATCAGAAAAATAGTCATCTGGAAATGTTGTTGTAAATTCCCCAGTGAAATATCAATCCAAGCTTCTGTTGTGCCATGCTTGCCTTGATGACCTTTGTCCTCCATATTCTTAGGTGCTCTGTCCTCTGTGTTTATATCCAAAGGTTGAGTGATCCATGTCATTTCTAACAGTTACGTATTAAGTAGGCAAACAAAGAATTGAATGAGGAATTTTAAAGAGATTTTATCTCTGTAGAGGAGAAACTGAAATCCTACTAAGTGGCATTTGAAATTTTTAACAGATGTAGAAGTACCATTTGTTCCTCTCAAGTGTGGTTTGCTTAGTCTTTAATACAGATGCAAACAGAAGCATTTTCAAGGGTAATAGTTAATAAGTAGAGTGCAGACCTTGGCCTCTGGTCAGTCAACTGAATTCTAGCTGTACTCCAGAGATAACCATTCAAAGGTGAAAACTAAAAATGAACTTCAGGGAGTTTGGTTTATTTCAGAAAACACATGTACAGATGACCTAAAACCCACTTCTTGTGTCCTGACTTGCTTTATGAAAATGAACTCTGTGGCATCACACCAATACATGGTGCACTCAAAATAAGCTCAAATTTATTAAGTTGCCACCTGATCTGGAGCCAAAACAAATATCACTATAACACAAAATGATTATTTTTAAAGACATCATTGGTTTTTAATATAACCAAAATAATCTTAGAATTCTCAACTTGCTATATTTTTAGAAGTACACAAGACACATCCATTCATCCATCCATGCATGCATCTATCCATGAACATTTCCATTCTTACATACAAACATACAGAAATCGCACACATTTAACCTATATTGTTTATATAATTTAATTCCAAAATTCTGTTTATTATAGGGTGAGTTAATAATAGACATTTTATAATTTATATTATTTGGAAGTGAGATGTAAATGAATATTTTATTTCCCAGCTGATTGAGAATAGAAGACTTGTTAATATAACCTCTTGATCTTTTTTCTCTTGTGGGTTCTCTCATGGTTTCTTATGGAGAGTGAAGATTCTGGGTTCTGAAGAAGCATAAACAAAATGGATATGCCCAGGCCTAACAGATGGAGGCTTGTGCTGGAGGAGAGCATCCTATTGAGTTGGAGCTGCCATCAAGATTCCCCGTGCCTACAGTGACAATGACTCCCACAGTGTGCACCTGGAGATTGTCAGCTCAGATTTTTCTTTTAACTCATGAGAGACACCTTTGCTGACAGGCTAGCCTTTTCCTTCTGTGCAGGTTTTCTCTCTGGGAGCTTCAGTTCTACATGCCTTCATTTGTTGTGGGGTGTGCTTGCTGTTACAATTATTTTCTAAATATTTCGACAAACTGGAACCTGTTTAAGAATTCCCCAAAAGCTTGAAAACACAAGATATGGATTGAAATGTCATGATATTGCCCAAGGCAACTTATAGAATGCTCAGAGTGATAGCATGTACTGGGTACTTTTCTGGGATAAGGTAAAAAAACAAGAAGAAAATTCAGATACTGTGTCCAACTTTGAAACTTGAAGACAAAAATCTACCTTTCAATTTGCATGATTATTTTATTTTTATGTAAAGCCGAATGATCTCAAGTAATAATCCACTTAGTTACAGATTCCATCTTCTTCTCATAGTGCTCCTCTGCTTTTCTCCTCAGCCTGGAAAACACGGTGTGAATGTTGCTGTAATTCTATCTGCATTTTGAGTTGTAATTACATGCTTATAAATATGTTATTTCTAACTATTAACTAATTGAAGGCAGATTGTTTTTATTTTAATTATTTAATTCAGGAAGTAGGAATGTGGATTTGTGGGTACCGGTAACTTGACGTACAGAAGAGGGAGGCAGGGGTCCTGGAGCTGCTGTTCCAGGTGGATGGTTGTGAGTCCTCATAGGAGAACAG
The DNA here is from genome assembly GCF_014885135.2 of Alexandromys fortis. NCBI lineage: Eukaryota > Metazoa > Chordata > Mammalia > Rodentia > Cricetidae > Alexandromys > Alexandromys fortis. Next base: position 2,663,409 of record NW_026068053.1, on the reverse strand, counting down.
GAAGTGGAACCCAGGACCTCTGGAAGATCAGGAAACACTAAGCCACTGAGTCCTGCTTCAGGCCTGAAGGCAAATTTTTCTCTCACCTCTTTCAGGATCCATGGTAGCAGAAACCATAGAAACACATCTTAAATGAGTTTGAAACCACTAGTCACTAGTAAGCAAATTAATTATTTAATGGCTTAATGAGTGGAAAGATAAACTGCTGTCTTCTTTTCAGAGTACTGAAAACATAGCAATGAATCTTATGTTCCTGAAAGGGTTTCAATCCTCCAGAAACCCAGCGACCTTTGCAAATTCTGAGGTTTTTGATTCCTTAATCTGGTTAAAACCCTTTGTAAAAGAATAGATTTCAGAGAGTCTAGATTTTTCACTTTTTTTTTTTTTTTGAGACAGAGTTTCCCTGTAGCTTTGTACCTTGTCCTGGAACTCTCTCTGTAGACCAGGCTGGCTTTGAACTCACAGAGATCCACCTGCCTCTGCCTCCCAAGTGCTGGGATTCAAGGCATGAGCCACCACCACCTTGCATATTTTCATCTGTGAATGAAAATGCAATAATCTGGCCCTCACCTAAGAACAATATCAAAGTAATTTTATCTGGACGTTAAATTTAAATAGTTTCTATATTTTGTCTTAACTAATTTTACAAAGTAACTTACTTCATTCAAATTTTTCTCTTTTTTTGTGTGTGTATGTGCATATGTGTGTATATATTCATATATGTGCACAGATGCCTGCAGGCGCATGTGTGTGTGTATGCGTGTGTATGCTTTTGGTTACCAGAAGTCGAGGGCAGGTATTTCTTTCAGCTTCTGTTCACTTTATTTATTTAAAACAGGGGTCTCTCACTGCTCCGTAAACTCACCTTCTCAGCTGGTCTGTCTAGGCAGTAAAGTTTTAAGAATCTATTTCCCCTGCACTCCACAGACTAAGGCAATTGATACATGTGTTGCCATGTCCAACTATAACATGAGTGTCGAGAATCCAAATGCAAGCCTTCATGCTGTCTGGCAAGTACTACCAACTCAGCCATCTCCACTTCCCCTGACACCTCCATATTCTACAAACACGTTATATATTTGCTCACTCCCTCTGTAACTGCCCTTTCCTTTCTCTTCCACATCCCCAACACTTTTGTGCTTACTTTCATATCCATTTCCCCTGATAAAATTCACATATAAGGGAAACTATGACATTTCTCTTTTGTAAGACAGGCTTGTTTCTCTTAACATGATGTAAGTATCATAATCATATTCTTACACATTCTATCATCCATGTACTAATGAATGCTTAGCTGATTTCAAAGCTAATTTATCTACTGTAAATAGCCTAGCAATAACCATGTGGATATTCAAGAAATTATAGAGTGAAATGACTTTGATTTGTTGGGATATATTTTCAAAAGTGGTATGCCTGGTTCATGTAGTAGTTATGCTTTTAAGGGACTGTTGGAGGAAAGGTTCAGATTTATTTGAATATTCCTTGGACACATTTGTATTGCACCAACAGCTCTTCTTTATTCCTTACATCCCAACTTGTGTTGCTTTATAATTTTTTATTTGTTTTATTGATGATAATCACTTTGAGTTTTACCATTTAAACTTTTTATTGTTTCACACATACATGTAATAAATTTTAGTCATTTTCATGTCCTGTTACCTCCTTTTTCCCTATCCTGATCCCACTGAAGCCATTTTTGCAACAGTCTCTCTTTAGCTATCATATCTGTCTTCTGTGTTTGACCAACTAAATGTAATTAGACTTTCTGGCTCAAATATGGGTGGGAGGTGATTTTCTAGTACAAAAGCACCTCACCAGTGGCTGGACCACTAAAAAGGTGACAGGACCCATTAGTTGGAATTAGTTCCTCAGGGATGGTTAGGTTCTCATCCTTTGCCCCTTCTTCTGTGATATCCCGGATCTCTGGAAGGATAATATAGCTGTCACATTGAAGGGTAATCACCATCAGTTATTATTGCCATTTTGTCCAGTATTGGTTTTTTTAATTAAACACCAATTATGCAGTAACAAGATTATTTTACGAAGTTTGGCATAGCACTGAATCTATGGGACTAAGTATAGCTAATGAGAAAATCGTTTGACAAAATGACCATTTAGGAAAACATAGAAGTTGGTACACCAATAAGGTCTATGACCTCTCTAGCCATGATCACTTGATCAAGTTTACAGAGCCAAGTATCAATTCGTTACTGTGGAACTGGCCTCAAAACAAATCATAAAATGATTGGTTACTCTGTAGCAGTCAGGAACTAGAGGGCATACAATGACTGATGAAACATTATCATAGCTCTTGTTAGGCTGGGAGCCTAGGCCCCAGTCCCTGGCATCTATCTCAGCCTACAGGCCTGGTCTGGACTTCAAATCACAGCAGGCCAGGTCCTGACCCCTCCCTGGGCGTGGGGTCAGGACCACTCCTCGGGGTACTTAAATGATCCCCCAAAAGAAGAACACGTGGTCCCCCTTTCTTCCTCCCGGGGGTTCCCGTTCCTGCGGCTTCCCGGTTTCCCCCTCGGGGCCACCCGAGAGCGCAGATCTTCCATTAAACCTGGATATTTTATAATTTGGTTTGTTTTGATTTGGTTTGATTCGAAATTTTTGTGTCGTCAGAGAGCTCGATTAGGAAATATTCCTAACAGCTCTCAACATTAACAGCTGAGTATTATTATTGTGTGCCATCTCCTATACTATGCAATAGGGTGAAAAGGTTTGTTCAAATAATCATTTATCTATTTCCTGTGATCAAAATGTACAACTTATTCAGCAAATGCTTCTTATCATCCTCCCTATTAGTCAAATAGATCCTAGAAGATTCCAAAATATATGTGATGGCTATTTCTCTTGGTTACACACCAGAATTGTGTGGCAGGCATTTTTAATTGGAGTGATATGTCATTTCAGTAGGATTCTGTGTTGCATTTCTTGGTGGCTAAGAATAGTTAGCATGTCTTTATGCACTGACAGTCTGATTGATCTATTCCATTTGAAAGCAGTTATTTAGCTATTTATCCATGCATTCATTGGATCTTTAATGATGCTCTATAATATATATGCTGATGTATGTGTATATGCAAACATATGTGCATGTATGTGTGTACAAATTCTCAGTCAGATGAATAGGTGGGAAAACTTTTCTTCCGTTCTGTACTCTGTCCCTCCATTCTTAATTATTTCCTTTGCCCTAAAGAAATTTTAAGTTTGATGCAATCTTTTTTTGTGAAGTCTTGCTATGATTTCCAAAACTACTGGAGTCCTATTCAGAAAGTAAATGCCTGCACCAACACCTTCCTGTTTCCCCTATGGTTTTGTGTTCTATAGTTTTTGTTTTAGGTATAATCATACCTTCATGGGGAATGAGAGAAGTTGACATGCAACAGAAGTATTTGCTTTTGTAAAGAACATCATTCTACTGCAGCATGCAGCAAGATCTTAGTGATTTTCATGAATTCTTAGAATGCGTTTATCTAAGATGTGATGCTATTACGACAAGTGTCCCTTTATGTGGCATGGTGAACTGCACCTGATGGCAAGCCATAAAGTAAGCATTAAGGATGAATACCCTTCTTAGAAATTCTATTAGACTCGTCCATTGTTATTGTTGGCTACTTATGTTATGACATTGAAGTCAAATACCCTATTTTATCAGTTTTCTTAGAAATGTGTACACCCAAATGTGGGCCCTGGCCACATAAACTATAAGGTCTTGATTTTAGTTGTGGAATAAAGTATAAGAATAACATTGAATTTTTTTGTTCCCATTGTATTCACAGAAGAGAATTTGGGCTCTTGGTGAACACAGGTGTTAACAGTACCAAGCTGGGAGGCTCTGCTGCAGCAGATTCCCCTCCTGGTGACAAGAGCCCAGCAGGGCTGTGAAGAGCTTTGTTCTATCTGAGAATGTCAGCGCTATGCATAAACTACAGAAGAAAACAGCTGTCCCTGGGCCAAGCCAGTCAAAACTCCAATTTTTCCTTTTGGACTCAGGATAACTCAGCAGGTGAGCTTTGGGCCCTTCTAAACCTAATGTACCCCATTTTAGAATTTTCACCTATAAAACAGGCTACAGTTAAAGAAGTACCAACTTACAAGTCAAGTAACAAATTACTCCTTCAAGGAAAAACTGAAATGCAGATCTGATGAGGAAATTATCTTAGTTAAACCTTCCTGGGAAGGATCCTAATGGAGAAAAAAGGAAACATTCGGGCCACAAAGAAAATCATTGATCACTCTTTTTTTTAATTAATTAATTTATTTATT
>NW_026068053.1:2638197-2658314 GCF_014885135.2 Alexandromys fortis | reverse complement strand
GGTATATTCCCAAGAGTGGTATTGCTGGGTCCAGGGGTAGGTTGATCCTGAATTTTCTGAGAAACCACCACACTGCTTTCCAAAGTGGTTGCACAAGTTTGCATTCCCACCAGTTATGGATGAGTGTACCCCTTTCTCCACAACCTCTCCTGCAAAGGGTATCATTGGTGTTTTTGATTTTAGCCATTCTGACAGGTGTAATATGGTATCTTAAAGTTGTCTTGATTTGCATTTCCCTGATCGCTAAGGAAGTTGAGCATTTCCTTAAGTGTCTTATGGCCATTTGAACTTCTGTTGAGAAATCTCTGTTCAGCTCAGTGCCCCATTTTGTAATTGGGTTGATAAGACTTTTACGATCTAGTTTCTTGAGTTCTTTATATATTTTGGAGATCAGTCCTTTGTCAGTTGCAGGGTTGGTGAAGATCTTCTCCCAGTCAGTGGGTTATCTTTGTGTCTTAGTGACAGTATCCTTTGCTTTACAGAAGCTTCTCATTCTCAGGAGGTCCCATTTATTCAATGAGGCCCTTACTGTGTGTGCTGCTGGGGTTATACGTAGGAAGTGGTCTCCTGTGCCAATACACAAAACTCAACTCCAAATGCATTAAAGACCTCAATATCAGTCCAAACACAATGAACCTGATAGAAGAGAAAGTGAGAAGTACTCATTGATCACTCTTTATGGAAAGTCTCACTCAAAAGTATTTTCAACAAACTAAGGTTAAAAGAAATAGCACAGTCGTGTCTTCTCCTGACTTGGCAAACTCATGACCATTGTCAACATGCACTTCATTAATTCTACATCAACTGCAATAACAAGCTGGGTCCAAGCAGACTACTTCAGGGCTAGGGCTGAATGAAGATGTCCCAAACGTTACGAACATGAATCACAACAACCTACTTAAAATGAGGCAGTTCTTGGGATTTATTTTTATAAAAATAACATGGAAAATGAGTGAGAATTATTGTTCCCATCTGGAAAATAAACCGTTGTCAGCCAAGGCATGGCAACGATATGTTTTTTATTTTTAATCTATCTTGAGTATGCAATTTTCCACAGAAATTTTGACAGATGGCTTACTTAAATAAATGATTGCACCAAAGAAGGTCCTAGCTGCACAATGATTCGTGTGCTACAGGTACAGTTCTGCAGCTCCAAAGATCAAAGGATTTCACTCTCTGATGGCACACGCATGAACTAACATTTATTATGCTCCTGAGACGTATGTGGTACCGCTGAAGACTTTACAAGGATGCATTAAACCATGAAGATGAAGGTTTATAGCAGTCGTTCACGCAGCCATTTCTAGGTCAGGCTTAAATTCCTGTTGTCAAGTTTTTCTCTATTCTAGATAAAGCTGTAAGAAACGAGATGAGCATAGAGAATGGGGTGAAGTTGGAGATTTTACTTCATTCCTTATCCCTTCCTTTCTTTTCTTTTTTAAATTTCTTCAAGTTTGCTTTCTTATCAGCTTGTGAGAAGTTCCTGGGAAATAAGTGAAATTTAGCTGCCAGGGCTGAACTGCAGGGGTGGAATTGGCAGCAGTAAAACCAAAAAGATTCAGCAAATAAAAGATAATATGGATTGTCTCCTGTTGTGTTTGTTTCTAAATGGCCGTGCTTAAATGAAGTTCTTCTTTAGCAACTATCTCTGGTCTCGCTCACTGGCCCCCTGAGACCTTTTGGTGACTTTACTTACTGTATGTCTCAAAGCATCTGAAACTTTGATTTTCCTCCTACATGAGAGTACTGGTGAGCAGCTTGTTCAGAACTTTTGAGCTATTTGGATAATTAGATATGATTTCCAGATGTGATCTAAATATTGCAGGAAAATAAGAACAAAGGGGTGGAAGAAAAAATCTGTAAATCTAATATATTTGAAAATTTTTGCATGTATATATTTATTTACATGTATATTGACAACAAAGAGTAAGAAGTCATGCATTGGAAAGGGAGCAGCACAGGGCTAGTACCTGAGAGGCTGAAAGGAGGGGAAATGGTGTAGTGAGATTTTAAATATGCATAAAAAAGTGCCTATTTTAAAAGATTTCTTTTAGCAATGCAGCCATTCTTTATAATTGTTGTTTGTGACAACTACTGAGATATTCAAGTACTGCTCAGTAACCCCAAATAAGAGATGCTTATCTAGGGACATACTTGTTTTTTTTTATTTTTTTTGTTGAAGCAATATTTTCATACAATATATTCTGATTACTGTTTTCACTCCTGAAATTCCTTCTAGATCCTCTCCACCAAACCAACAACCTCTTTAGGAAAAACAGGCCTAAAAACAAACAGAATCCAAACAAACCAGAGTAAAAGACAAAACACATGAAATACATACAAGCATACAGAACCCAGAAAACCACAAAATCTTAAACCACAATATACAATAAAAGACCAGTATGTAAAAGGAAAGTCCCAAGCAAAGCAGTATCAGGCAAAAAGTACAACAATGTTATTGTTGAGTTCATTATGTGTTGGCCGTGTACCCTTATTCAAAAGGTCTGCCAACCTTGGAAACACATGTCAGTTGGAAATAGTTTCATGGTTAGGGGGTGGGCGCTCATGTCTACTCCACACTCTAATAGCTGAGGCCAGGTCTTTCTTGAATCTGTGCAGGCCCTGTGCATGGTGCCACAGCTTCTGTTGGTTTCTATTGCCTCTGTCCTGTTGTGTGTGGAAGACATTATTTTCTTGCTGTCATCCAATCCCTCTGGCTCATACAATTCTTCTGCCTGCTCTTTCCACATAGTTCCCTGAGCCTGGAGGAGAGGGGTTTAATGAAGAAATGATTTAGGCCTGAATATTCAAAAATCTCTACCGTTCTATGCTTTGTTCAATTGTGGGTCTCTGTATTAGGTCTCATACACTGCAATAGAAAACATTCTAAGGATGGCTAAGTAAAGCAATGATCTATGGGAATAGCAGAATGTCATTAGGAAACATTTCGTTGCTGCATTCCTTTAATAAAAATAGTATTTGGTTTTCCCTTAGGTGATGGCTTATCCAATCTCAGGTTCTTGGCCAACCAAGTAGTATCATGTGTTCTGCACTAATGAATTCATCACATGGAATGGATCTGAAATCCTATCAGAGCGTGCTTTGTTATTTCCACAGTGTTTATAGTAGCACATCAAGCAGGCAGATCATCACTATAGGGGTTTGTATCTGGGCCAGTGTTTAGCTTTCTCTTTTGTTTAGAATATCTTGTAGCACCAAATACACCAGTCAGGAGGGTGAAGGCTCTAGCTCAACTCAAACTTGACTTCTTTATGTTCAGTGACATATCAAAAAGTTGCCTTCAGCATTAGAGATTTATATCAGTTTATGGATGGCAACTGATAGCCTTGGCAATAGCCTGATAATTTGGGGTTTCCATGGAGTTGGTGGTCAACATCTCAACTAGTCAGAACACATTCTCTTTTACTCGGTGGTGAAAGATGTCTAGATGGGGCATTGTCTCCCTTGTTATTTGGTGACATCATATATTTCTTTCACGTATGTACATTTGAAGCATCTATGTTAGTAGGTTTCCATATGTCTCTTCACATGGCCCTTAGCGTTAGTTCCCCTTGCCATATTCCCCGTCTTACCCTCTCTTCCATACCACTCACCACCATTAATAAACATTCTGTTCTAGCCATAAGTCTGCCTCTTTCTCCCTATCCCGCCAGCATGAGCTGTCATTTGTCTTATTAACCTTAGCCATTCTAACTAAAATGGGTGAAATTTCAAGGTAGTTTTGATTTGCATTTTCTTGGTAGCTAAGGATGTTGCACATTTCTTTAAGTGATTATCAGCCATTTGGGGGTCCATCTTTTGAGAAGCCTCTGTTTAGCTCAATGCTCCTTTCCTAATTGTGATATTTTTCTAACACTCTATATATTTTAGATATTATTCCTCTATTAAATGTGTGATTGATAAAGATCATTTTCCAGTTTGCATCTTGCCACTTTACCCCAATGATGGGTATCTTTTGCCATATGGAAGCTTTTCAGTTCCATGAGGTCCAATTAAGTAATTACTTCTTATTGCCTCCATTGTGTCTCCTAGAGAAAGTCTTTTTCTGCAATAATGAGTTCAAGACTATTCCCAACATTCTGTTTTATCAGATTCAGATATCTAATTTTATGTTGAGGTTTTTGATTCATTTGAAGTTGAGTTTTGTGCAAGGTGATATGTATGATCTATCTGGATTCTACAGACAGTTAATTTGACCAGCATCATTCGCAGAAGATGCTGTCTTGCGGCGAACTCCCTGACCAGCAGGAAATAACAGCCACCAGGTGAGGATTCTTCCCAAATCATGCTTTATTGGAGCCTCTTGGTTATAGGGAGAACAGGGAACAAGGGGCCCCTAGCTCTGAGCTGAGGCTGCTTATATAGGGAGTCTGCCTAGCAACCTTTGATACTTTGATACTTTAACTGCTTTTCTGGAGACCCACCAGCCAGAAAGAAAGCAAACATCCTTGTCAATTATAGACCACAAGGAAGTTCCCCTGTCGGTCAGGGGGAGTGTGGGCAGCTAGATCACAACTCACCCTGTTCTCTGGTGGAAGAACTGCAACCTTTATTATGGTATCAAGCGAGGCCGGGGCCAAATGCCATCTTGTAATGGCAGCCACTCAAATCGGCTCCCAGCACTGTCTTTCTTCCAATGAGTATTTTATTTTATCTTTTTTTGGCTTACAAAAAAATCAGGTTTTCATAAGTAAGTGAAGTTATATCTGGGTCTTCAATTTTATTCCATAAATGAGCATATCTGTTTTTATGCCAATATTCTGGTTTTTTTTTTCTTTTTTTTTTTTCTGTAGCTCTGTAGTACAACTTGAAATCTGAGATGGTAGTAACTTACCTACATCAGTTCTTTTATTGTTCATATTTTTGCTTTTGCTTTTGTTTTTGTTTTATGAAAATGTTTTTCTGTGTTACAGCTCCTCCCGTCCTGGGACTTGCTTTGTACACCACGTTGGCCATGAGCTCACCAAGATCTGCCGGCTTCTGTCTCCCTAGTGCTGGGATTAAAGGTATGCACGACCACTGCCCTGCTATAGAATTTTTTTTTAACAACCCAACTTTTGGTTTTGTTTTGTGTGTGTTTCCACATGAAGCTAAAATTGTCCTTTGATTTCAATAAAAAAATTATATGAATTTAAGAAGAGTGTGTTGAATCTATACATTCTTTTGGTTGGATGGATTTTTTACTATATTAATCATATTGATCCATAAGAATGGAAGAAATTCTTTTCATTTTCTCATGTTTTATTCAATTTCTATTTCAATAGCTTATTATATGAGTTTTTCACTTGCTTTGTTAGAGTTATCCACAGGTATGATTTTTCGTTTGGTTAGGCTTTTTTTTTAGGACATTGTAAAAAGGATTCTTTCTCTCTTTTCTTTCTCAGTCTGTTTTTTCATTTGTATGTAGGAAGGGTTCTGATTTTTTTGTATTAATTTTGTGAGGCAATGCCTCTCTGTATTGATTTTGTATTTTGCTATTTTCTAAAAGTATTTATCAGCTTTGGAAGTTTCCTTGTGGAGTTTTTAGGGTGTGTTATATACCAAATCATATCATCTGCAAATAAAGATACTTTTTCTTTCTTTCCTCTTTGTATCCCCTTTATTTCCTTTAATCATCTTATTACTCTAGCTAAGTCTTCACATATTATATTAAATAGGTACGGAGGGAGTGTGAATCCTGCCCTTGTTCAAGATGCTGGTGGAAATGTTTTGAGTTTCTCTCCATGTTCACTGTAGGATGCTATAAATTGCTTTTATTTTGAAAAATACTACTTGAAGTCCAAGTCTCTCCAGGACTTTTATCATGATAGGGTGTTTGATTTTATCAAAGGCCTTTTCTGCAACTAAAGATATGATCAGAGTATGTGGTGGATAACATTTATCAATTTAATTATATTGAGTCATTTCTGCATCTCTGGAATGAAGCCTTATGGAGAATGGTACATAATCATTTTGAGGTGTTCTTAGATTTAGTTTGTAAGTATTTTATAGAGAATTATTTGCACCTATGATCATAAGGGAATTGGTCTGTAATTTTTCTTTTTCTCTTTGGGCCTTTCTGTTAGATAACAGTGATCACATAAAATAAATTAGACAATTTTCCTTTTTTTCTGTTTTGTGGAACAATTTTCGATTTATTGATGCTAATTCTTTGAAGGTTTGTTAGTCTTCTGCACTGAATCCATTTGGGCTGCACTCTTTTGTTTGTCTGACTTAATTGCTACCTCTATTTCTCTAGGCGCTATGAGTCTGTTTATATTGCTTATCTTGCTTGTCTAATCTTTATTTAATTTTGGTGTGTTATATGTATCAAGAAATTCAATCCTTTCCTTTAGCTTTTCCAGTTTGGTGGAGTAGAGATGTTTATAGTAAGTCCTAACAATTTTCTGTGTGATGTCCTCTTTTCTTTCTCTTCTTTCCTCTTCTCTTCTCTTCTCTTCTCTTCTCTTCTCTTCTCTTCTCTTCTCTTCTCTTCTCTTCTCTTCTCTTCTCTTCTCTTCTCTCTCTTCTCTTCTCTTCTCTTCTCTTCTCTTCTCTTCTCTTCTCTTCTCTTCTCTTCTCTTCTCTTCTCTTCTCTTCTCTTCTCTTCTCTTCTCTTCTCTTCTCTCTCTCTCTCTCTCTCTCTCTCTCTCTCTCTCTCTCTCTCTGAGTGCATACATGTAGAAGAAAGACATTATTCCAAATACTCAGTGGCTCAGAGTGACCAATAGCCAAAGAGATCATTATCATGATAGATATTTCAAGTAAACTTTATATTCCTTTCTAAAATGCCTGAAACGTTTTTGTTTTAGGGGACTTTGTTCTACAGAAGAGGGCAGTAGTGAAGAGCATGACATATTATTGTCTTCTATTGTAAGAGTGCATCAGAAAGCACTGATATTTATGCCGATGTCCTCCTTTTCAAAACCAATTTCAGAAATTTTTATTTTGGTATGTGTCTTTTAATTAATTGGCTATTGATTTATCAATATTATTGTTTTAAATCAAAGAACCAACTATTTCTTTGATGCTTTTTCACCTTTATTATTTCTGTTTTACTGACTTCAGCTCTGTTTGTTTTTCTTTCTTTCTTTTTTTTTTTTTTGATCTTTTTGTTTTGGGTGGTAGGTATGTTGCTCAGTTGCTAATATGAGATCTTTCCATTTTTGTTAAAAGTAGGCACTTAGTGGTATACACTTCCCTTCATTGTGTCACATTGGTATGGCTATCTTGTGTTTTCATTCAGTTCTAGAAAATACCTAAATTCTTTCTTAACTTCTATCTTTCCTCAATTGTTATTCAATTTTGAGTTCCACAAGGTGGTCAAGTAGGATGCAGGCTGTTATTTCCGTTTTTTAAATATCTGTTCAGACTTGGTTTGCTTCCACATATGTTACAAATTTTGGAGAAAGATCCATGAAAAAAAATGTTTTCTTTTGAGTTTAAGTGAAATGCTCTGTAAATATCTGCTAGATTCATGAGATCACCATAGCTGTGAGTACATGCATAAAAAATGAAAACACCATTGATTTGCATTGCATGTATACATTGCTTTCACTGTCTTTCCATTACTTCATACTGAGTATTACTTATGAACATCAAGCTACTGCATACTTTCTCCATATATTAATATCTGATTTCACGGTTCGCATGCCTTTTCTGTTTAATACAAAGCTCTGTATATGTTTGTTTTCTAATATTTTTTTCTCTCAGATTGAATAGACCCTCCTTAAGCAGGAAGGTAAACAACTGCCTAGAAGCTCCTTAAACCAAAAGGTAAATGACTCAAAATAGCTTCAGGAAATCCCTAAAACCAACTAACCAGATTCACTAGACCCCCCCCCCACACACACACCACAGGAAGCAGAGTTTTGTTACAAAGATACTTAAATAAGCCAAGCAGCAAATGATACTTTCAGACCAGCCATATTGCAAAGAAGTCTCTGAGACTAGTCAGCTGCCTGGAGGAAATAAGAACAAGGTTAGCAGCATAGAGAAGATTTAGACCAACTGAAGCTCCTAGAAAGAATACTCTCCAACCACTGAAAGTGTGCTGCCAGCAGGTTGTGCTGTGTGCCCTACGTTCCCAATTTCCTGAGCTGTTGTCAATGCTGGGGTGGACCTTGGTGACACAGGTGTCTTTGAGTCATTTCTGCTCCTGTACGCAACCCTTCATCCATTCATATAAGAAACCTCAATAAAGCTCATGGTTCAACAATTTGGACTTTAATGGTATTAGTACTTTGGTCTATTGTGGGTTCCCTATCTGGGGTGAGTACATATGTGTGTTGGGAGTATATTTTTCTATATTGCAAGCACTCAAAAAAAATTGAGTATGTAAAATGCTATGTAAAACATAGCACTAAATCTAGAGGTGAACATGTGAAGTAAGCTCATGAGCACTGTGAAGTCCATGGCAGGAACCTATTTCAGCTTTCTCCATTGCATAGCCAACCGCGTCTTAAATATGTTCCCTATGCATTACCTTTTATTCATATCTAAACAGTAATGTTTTTAACCTTTGTGTTTCAACATCATTGGGTACCTCCAGTCTTTCACTAACTTTAGCCTATTGCAATACATATGGTTTAATATCCAAAAGCGTGAATCTCTTTTTCCAACCTCAAATTCTTAATATTTTAAATATTATTTCTAGTCATTTTGTTTTCTTACCAGGATTTCTTATTATAATAAACCCTTTTATGGAATAATTAAAGATGAAGTGTACATAAAAGGAGTAATTCTAGATGAAATGACAGGTCAGAGATACCAACCCATTGTGGTAATATACAGATACATCACTCCTTCCACTATGGTAATATATATATATAGATACGTCACTCCTTCAATTTAACTCATTTGTGTCCCCTTAAATTTTGTCTGTTCACTTCCCGTAGCTGCCATGATAAAGCAACAAAAATGTTCCCTCAAGATTACAGAAACCGTGCCTCTCTTAGTTTGGAATGGAAATCAGAAGTTGAAGACCAAGCTATCTAGTGGCTTGTTGCCTTTCCTCTTTGGATTCTAGGGGTGTCTGTTGAGATTCTGGAGTTATCAACCATCCGCTGTGTTTTTTTTGTTTTGTTTTGTTTTTTTGTTTTTTGTTTTTTGGTTTTTCGAGACAGGGTTTCTCTGTGGCTTTGGATCCTGTCCTGGAACTAGCTCTGTAGACCAGGCTGGTCTCGAACTCACAGAGATCCGTTTGCCTCTACCTCCCGAGTGCTGGGATTAAAGGCGTGCACCACCATCGCCCTGCTCTATATATCATTTTTGACACAATTAACAAGGTGACACTAAATTTCTTCATCTCAATACCTTCAAATTGCCTCTTTGGAGACTGTTCCTGAAACTTAACAGTGTCCATAGGTTTTGTTAATAGTTATTAATCTCTCATACAGTAATCCAGACCATGATTTCCTCCCCTCTTCTCTGAACCCATTCCTCCCCTGCTTCCCTTTGGAAAAGAGCAGACCTCCTAGTGACATAACCAAACATGAGATAGCAAGATACAAGAAGACTAGACACAAACCCTTATTTCAAGGCTAGGTGAGGCAACCCAGTAGGTGGAAGAGACAGAAGCAGCCCCATTCTTACTGTTAGGAGTACCACAAAAAATACTAAGATTACAATCCTAATATATGTGTCGATGACCTAGCAGAGATCCATGCAGGTCCATCATTACTGTGTAGTCTCTGTTAGGCCCTGTGAACCCTGGTTATTTGATTCTATGGGTCATGTTCTCCTGGTGTGGATATCTTGCATTGTGGAGCACTTGTATTTCTACTACACTAGGGCAGAAGGCTCTCTGGTTAGTTTTGTAAACTTTGCATGAACTGAATCACATTAGAAAAAGGCATCTTGACTCAGGAATTACCTTCACCAGGTTGTTCTATAGTCATGTCTACAGGGCGTTTTCTTAATTAGTGTTTAATGAATGATGTGGGAAAGCCAAGACCATGGTGGGTAGTGCTACCTTGGGCAGTTGGCTCTGTGGTACAGAAGAAACGAAGGTGAATGAGCCATGGAGAACAAATCAGGAAGCATTATTCCACTTGGATCCTCCTCTACTGAAGTTTCTTACAAAATTATCTTCCGTTTTCTCTATTGCGGTGAACTTCCCGGGTTTCTGCAACAGTTGCGGCGAACTCCCTGACCAGCAGGAAAGAACAGCCACCAGAAGAGGATTCTTCCCAAATCATGCCTTATTGGAGCCTCTTAGTTATAGGGAGAGCAGAAAGCAAGGGGCCCAGAGCGCTGAGCTGTAGCTGCTTATATAGGGAGTCTGCCTAGCAACCTTTGATACTTTGATACTTTAATTGCTTTTCTGGAGACCCACCTGCTGGAAAGAAAGCAGGGGAACATCCCTGTCAATTACAGACCACAAGGAAGTTCCCCTGTCGGTCAGAGTGTGTGGGCAGCTAGATCACAACAACTCACCCTGTTTTCTGGTGGAAGAACTGCAACCTTAATATGGAGTTATTTATCAAGCGAGGCCAGGGCCAAATGCCATCTTGTTCAAATCAGCTCCCAGCAGTTCCCCCTTTCTGTTTTTCTCTGTAGGCCAGTGAGAAGGTCTTACTCCCGTTCAGGTCCTCACCTCATGATGCGAGGACCGATCAAAGGAGGCCTAAAACTCCTGGTACTCCTTCTCCCGTGCAATGGAATAAACTCCTGGGAGGTGCAAAGGCAGTACTCAGAGTAAAATGCATACCTTCCTCAGTGCAATGGAGAATTTCTCCCTGAGAGTGCAAAGGCTATGCAAGGAACAAACTTACTGGCCTTTTAGGACAGATAACCATACTTGGGGTGAATCGCCATTCTCCAAAGCGGCTAACGGTCGTAGAACCGCAACTTTATCTCAAGATGTCTGAGGTTGGGGGCGACAAATTAACCAAAGGCATAGCACGCACCCTCCTTTGCAGCATGCAAAAATCATCTCCACCCCCACCCAATCCTTAAACAGGGAGAAGGCAGAGGAGATCCAGGACTGCAGTCCCTCCGCCAGGCTGAGATCTACACGTGTTGAGTTGATGCATGTCTGAGGTCCTCCAGGGTGGCATCAAAGTCCTCAGACCAATTTCATTGTTGTTATCAAACACCACCAGTTCCAGTCTCTGAGCAATAGTGACAGGAACCCCAATCTTCCCCCTTCTTAAGTGAAGAAGGGTTAATATTTTAATTAAAATGAGTTCTGTGTCCCAAAGATTAAAGCAGTCTGATGTTTAGTTTGCACCTTAGCTCCAAAGCAAACCAGAATTCAAACTGCAGAGGCAGTTTAGCATTTGTGCTTCAGGGCAGGTGGGATTCCTGGGTGAGGTGAGCTGGATTCAGCTATCTGAAGCACATCCTGGCACTTATCTTAGGCGGGTCTCCCTGGACTCTCTAGAGGCAGAATTACACCCTGTAGAGTGGCTTAGCAGGTTCTGTTATCAGGCACTCCTTTCCTTGGGGGCAGGGAAGTCCAGACCAAGGACCCCTCTCCAATTGCCTCTGGAACTCCTCTGTGGGACATCCGCAGCCTTGACATCATCAGGTCCAGCCTTTTTTGTTCTGTGAAAAAAGCATAAACATATCCTCGACCCCAAATATATATAGGTCGGGTTTTTTCATAATGCATTGCAAGGGCTTTTTCACCTTGCCTTAGCAAAGGTCAGCTTGGTGTTATCACGTCAGATCCGTTTGCATCAAGATCTTCTTGTAACTTTCATGAGTTGTTTTTAAGGAGCCTTGTGGCATAAGAGAGTAAAACTAGTTGGAAAAACTAAACTGAACGCTGGGAGAAATAAGGTAGAAACAGGAGAAGCCATGTAGTTACCACCCAAGACAAGCATGCTAGAACTTTACCGGTAGGCCATGAGCCTCATGGTAAAATATGAAATAATAGAAATGGGTTATTTTAAGATATAAGAGCTAGATAGTAGTTCTCTCAATATCAGGCTACCATTAGGACTTTAAATCCAAATAAACACACTACCTGACCCCAGCTACTTTTGGTCAGGGTGTTTATTATGCAAAAGAAAACTAACAAGGTAAGAGGGCTTGTATATTTTTATTGTATTTTATTTCTAGTACCACTTGTATTTTATTTCTACTGTGAGGAATATTCTAATTTTCTATTATACTAATTCTATAATTGGTAGCTGGTAGCATAAGAAATGATTTCTATGTTCATATTAGTTCTAATAAAAGCTTTCTTTAGATTTCTTGTATATTTCTATATTGTTTGCAAATCACATATATTACTGTTTTTGATGTTTGCATCTCATATTTTTATTGACTTATTAAATAGAAACCACAACACAGTGTTCAGCAGTAATAGTGAACATCTTTGACTTTCTATTGGTACATTTCTTAAGCTGGTACTGAATGGTAACACATAGCATTGATTATGTGCACAGTATTAACATGTATGAATAGACATGTGTACACATACTCTATGATGAGCATATATTCTTGGACACGTATGTACATCATCTATTCATGTACAGTCTCCTGAAGATTAATCATGATAATTTTCACATGGTAGAAAAACTTGTCCCATTTCTGCTTCATTTTTTAGGCATCATAAGCTTTAGTAATTCTATATATACTTTAAAGTCTGAAAAATGTTATAATTACTGATTTCAGGAACTTTGGAATTCATTTGGAAACAAAGTAAGGAGAATATAAATTCATTTAAATTTCCCACATAGATACTATTACTAGTTGTGGTGCTTGTTTCCTTCTGTAAGTTCAAATCCCTGTCTTCTCTACTTTCAGAGAATACTGCTGCCAGAGAACTCTCAGATTTGTCTCTTAGTGATGACGCCAACTTCAGATGATAATTTTGTAGCTCGTTAGTTTTGATTTCCCAAGTTTGGGGATATAATTCCACTTCATCTTCCACCAGCTCAATTCTTCACTTTTATTCTTCTACCTGTGATGAATCAGACTTCTCTTGTAGCTTTGGAGATAATCTGCCTAATACTATATTTTGTGGCTTTGTTCTGTTCAGGTAAGGATCTCAACACTTTTCATTCTTAAGGCTCCCTGAGTACCCATGATCTTCACAGGAAGTCCCTCACAATTCAGGGAAAATGATGATTTTTATTTATTCATTTCTTCCTTTCCCATCTATTATCTCTTGTCATAATGTGATTAATTAGCCCTTGTGGCTTTCCCACCTATTTCAAATTTTATTACCTTTGTTCTATAACCTTCAGATTTGCTGGTTGATTTCTATAGTATCAAATCTACTGTTAAACACTTTTTGTTCATTTTTGTTCATCTGAATTCTAACATTTACTTTTTAGTTACCTACTGTCTCTATCAGATATGTCAATTAACAGTTTCTCTTATAATTCTAGCTCAATAATTAGATAACTGTCATGTTATTTCCTGTTATTATTTGAATGTCATTTTCTGTAGACCATGACTATATTAAAACTACTATGTTAAAATATTATTTTTGTATTCAGTTCAATATCAAGACTCATTCAAAATTAGTTTATATTGACTAACATTCTTTTTCAGTATGCATAACACTTATATGCATGCTATAAAACTTTAATTAATGATAAACATTTTAAAATTAAAACATGAGATGTTGCCAACAGGTCATGTGTAATTCGTTTGTTCTTCAATAGAAATGCTATTTTGGGAGTCTGAAAACCATGAATTTGGGGCCTGCCTGGATGAAGTAGGTCACTGACACTGTGTCATTATGAAAATATTGCCAGTGGCTCCTTCCGGTCTCTTCTCTGTCATCTGCTCACTGTGATGTGACCAGGTGCACTGGACCACACATTTCTACCCCACAATAATGTTCTGTCTAACAGGTACAAACTACTACAAGACTGAGCCCTCTGAAAATATAAACCATGATCTTTCCTTTCTTGACTTGTCTCTGCCAGTTTTGTCACAGCAATAAAATAGTTCACTAACATGGCACTTGATTTATTTTATCATCAAGGTTTCATGAACTTTTATTTTCGCATAAATTGTATACAGATCAACTTCAGTATATATCATATATATGATGATAGTTCTCTTCTGATTACTATTGTCTATTGTTTTATCTTTACCTTTAGTTCTAGTCTTTCTAGTCTAGTGATAGGTGGCTGTGTGTTTGTGCATTGGGCAGATGTTCAAACACCACAAGTCAGGAAGACTTTCACAGACTTCTAGTCTGTGAGGAAAACCTGGGGTTTTCATGTCAAGCTCACTTTTGTATTTTGTTTCTTGCCATGCTTTCTTGCTCATGTCTCTTTTTGTGCAGGCAGTGGTATGAAACAGCTATGCTAAAATATCTATTGCTGTTTCATCTCCAGGGGTCCCTTACTGGAGTCTTGAGTGTCCTTCGACCGAAGTTCTTAAAGACAGGGAAACACACCTTTAGCTTTTCTGTGTTCATTTTTTGCTTGGCTGACATTGATGGTTTTATATCTAGCCCAAATTAAAACTACTCTCTTTGGAATAAAGTTTCTAGGTTTATATTGAGGTACTAGCTGATAAAACCACTTATGATAATGCCAAAAGAACTATGGCTTGGGGATATGAGGCAGCCCCGCACTGTTCTTGTTCAGAAATAAAAGGTAAATACATATTTAAATCTTTCCAATTTTACTCAATCTATAAAGTCTTGAAATGGATATTTTTATGAGTTTACTAATTTTACAGTTTTGAGGGATTGATTTCTTTTTTTAACAATGTTTACATTCTTTTTTAACTATTTTTAATTAACTTTTAAAATTTATTTTACAGATTGACAGTTTTCCCTCCTTCTTCTTCTCCTGTTTTCTTCCCTGACTCCTATTCCCTCTCCTCATTCACTCCTCCTCCTTCTCCATTTAGAAAATGGCAGGCCTCCCATGGGTTTGAACAAAGCATGGCATATCCAGCTGAGTTGGGACCAAGCTCTTTCTTCTGCAAAAATACTGGACTAGGTAACCTAGCATGGGAAACAGGTCCAAAAAAAATCCAGATAAGTGCCAGGGACAGGTGCTTATCTCACTGATAAGGAGCCTTATAAACAGACATACACTGTTATACACATGCAGAGGACCTAGGTCTGTCCCTTCGAGGTTCCCTAACTGTTGGTCCAGAGTCCACATGCTCCCAGGAGCTCAGATCAACTGTCTGTGTGGGTTTCCCCATCATGGCCTTGATCCCTCGTGACTCATACAATACCTCCTGCCTTACTTCAGAAGGACTCCTAGAGCATGGCCCCTTGGTTTGGCTGTAGATCTCTGCATCTGTTCTCATTGGTTACTGGATAAAGGTTCTCTGATGACAATTAGGGCAGTCACCAATCTTGTTACAGAAGAAGGCCAGTTCAGGCACTCTCTCCATTACTTCTAGGAGTCTTAGCTGCGATCATCCTTGTGGACTTCCAGGGGTATCCTTGGAACCTAAGCCTGAAATGTTCTTCTCCATCAACAGTTCTCTTTTGTTACTCTCCTAATCTGCCCCACCCACAAACTACCTCCAGCAAATAGCCCACCCAATTCTCCCTTTCAAGGTCCCACACTCACCCCACCTCCCAGCCCCAAGGAGATCTCTTCTATTTCCGTTTCCCAGAGAAATTCATGCATCCTGCTTTGGGTCCTTTTTGTTCTCTCCATGACACTGTGAATTGTAGGTTGGTTATCTTATAATTTGCTTTTAATATCTACTTACAAGTGAGTACACACTTTCTTTGTCTTTCTGGGTCTAGGTTACCTCACTGAGAATAATATTTTCTAGTTTCATCTATTTACCTGAAAATTTCATGAGGTAATTATCTTTTTCAGCTGAGCAATAATCAATTGTTTAAGTGTACCAATTATCTTTATCAATTCTTCAATTGATGAGAATATAGGTTGTCTCCACATTCTGGCTACTATGAATAATGCTGCCATGAACATTGTTGAGCATCCTTTGGGTGTATGCGCAAGATTGATATTGAAAGGTCTTGAGGTTGATTAATTCCCATTTTTGTGAGAAGACACCATATTGACTTCCAAAGTGGCTGTGAAAGTTTGCATCCCACCATCAGTGGAGGAATGTTCCTCTTACTCCACATCCTCTTCTATATCAGCTGTCATCAGTGTTTTTGATCTTCCCCATTCTGACAAGGATAATATGGTATCTCAGAGTCATTTCAATTTGCATTTCCCTGATGTCTATGAATGTTTGATGAGGGATTCCTCTCTGTATGCTGTGACTGCCACTAGTTAATAATGAAACTGGTTTGGGCCTATAGCAGGTCAGAACAGATATAGGCAGGGAGAGCTTAACTGAATGCTGGGAGAAAAAAGGCAGAGTCAGGAGAAGCCATGTGGCCCCACCAGTGACAGATGCAGGGGATGGAACTTTACCCAGTAAGCCATAGCCATGTGATGATACACATATTAATAGAGATGGGTTAGTTTAGGATATGAGTTAGCCAAAATTTGTTTAAGCTATTGGGTAAACAGTATTGCAATTAATATAGATTTCTCTGTGATTATTTCAAAGCTGAGCAACTGAGAATAAACTAACAGCCTTCATACTAAAGATGTTGAAAAATTTTGTAAGTGTATTTTGAGCATCTGAGATTATTCTGTAGATAATATTCTGTTTAGATCTATACGCTATTTTTAATTGGATTTATTTGATATTTTGATGTCTAGTTTCTTGAGTCCTTTATATATTTTGGAGATTAGCTCTTTATCAGATGTTGGGTTGGTGAAGATTAAGGTATTATGTTTGTGTATTTCATTTAAAATGTAATGCATAATTAAGAAATATAAGTTAATAGAGACTCATCTATAATAGTCAAGATTTTAGTCATGTTAGATTTTCTAGATGTACAGAGATGTATTTCAGATGGATAGGTATTCTTCAAATCTTTCAAAAACCTTGAGAATATGACATTTAAATGTTTTAATAACTTAGGAGTTTTTATAACAGTGAGACACATCTGTTCTTGGCAGCACCAAGCTACTTCAAGAGGATGATGGGCATTAATGAGGCTCTATATAGCATTTGCTAGCCATTCGGGCAAGAAACTGCTCTTGCCTGGACTGCTTAACTGGACATGCAGGACCCACAGAGAAATTACTGAAGAACATGACTAAAGGTGAGATGGTCCTCTGGTGTTCCTGCTTCATGAAAGAGTCTACAAGATATTCTGCAGCACACAGAAGAAAGTAACTGTCAAACTGCCAATATAGGTGAAACTATCTTTGAAATTTCCACAAAGCAAGAAATTTCAAAGATAGTTTACTTAAGTAATATTATATTTTACTGGAGTCTTTGATGGAGTTGACAAATACATAGATTGTTATAGTTATAGTTTTCCTTAGTTATGATAAAAGATAATGTAGATATAAATATTATAACTCTAATTCTTACTTGATACCTGTTTTGTTATATGTAATTTTACTATGTTGAAGATAAAGCCTTTTATTTTCATTTAAACAGAAAAAGGGAGGTGATGTGGATTTTTCCTCTGTATGCTGTGAATACCATTGGTTAATAAAGAAACTGTCTTGGAATAGAAGTAGGTGGGGAAGTGCTGGGAGGAAGAAGGTAGAGTATGAGAGATGCCATGGAGCCACCAGAGTCAGACATGCCAAAGCTTGCCAGTGTGCCACTGCCACATTGTGATACAAAGATTAATAGAAAGGGGTTAACTTTATATGTAAGAGGTAGCCAATAAGAAACTAGAGCTAATGGGCCAAGAAGTGATTAAATTAATACAGTTTCTGTTTGATTATTTTGGGTCTAAGCTAGCTGGGCAGCCAGGATGAAAAAGCAGACCCTCCTCCTACAGGTGGTGGAGTGGGACTTAAGGAAAGAAAGCAGCAGTGGAGTTATAATGTGCCTATGGGTCTCACCCCTGCTGGCCAGCTACTGGGGTCTGCTGCAAAGTGATTTCTTAACTAGAAGTCATGGTGTTATAGACTATATCACATATACATATATGTATAAATAAAAGCACATGTTACTTGTGAATATATGAAGTTTTAACTCAAAAGAATGTGTTGTACATTATTTTTGACAAAATTGATTAGCTACAAAAATCATGTATTTTATTTTGTTTTATTTTTTGTCTTGCTGAGCTATTTGTTTTTTTATTTTGTTTTGGTTTTATATTCTATCAGATTCCTATTCAATTATAGTACTAATCACAGGTTCAGCTAAATTTAATGCATGAGTGATGGCAGTGTAATGGAATAGATGGAGAAACACAGTCCCAACCAAAGCCTTTCCTAGTGCTGTCTACTTGGCTGTCATGACTTCAGTAGAAATGCAGAAATGTATGCAGAAAAGTCTGTCCTTTGGCTGTTTACTGACATCTCCCAAATCACATTACTTACTCATCTGTCCTTTTTGTTTTTTTTACTTTTCCTCTACCTAACACATTTGGAAATGTCAGTAAATCAAAATATAGGCTTTTATGAGAGAATATTCATTATTAAATCAACAAAAGAAATCAAGGGAAAAAAAGAAATCAAGAGACACCAAAAACTTTGAACCATAGTTTTCAGTGGTACTGAATCCTGGCCTTAAATAAAATAAATATATTGAATAGATAGATAGATATAGGTGACAGATAAGTAAATAGGTAAAGAAGTCAGATATAGAATAAGATATCTTGCCAGGCCCTGTGCTGCAAATTGTTGGAAATCTGAAAGATAAAACCAACTGCTTAGATCACATTTGTCTTCCTTGTGATTTGGAGATATACAGTGAACTTGCACCTATATCATTGTGTGAAGTACTTTATTGGCAATCATTTAGCAGTCTTCAGCTTCAGGAGGACATGAAATATCATTTAGAAATAATTCTAACTTTAGTAAATTAATTCTAAGTTAGTATGTAATTAACATCTTTACTTGATACTTTGTATTCCCTTTATATATTTTAAAATCTTGATACTGCAAAAGTTCTAACATGCATATCAAATAATTAAAACACAATTTTTATATTCACTATTAAACATAGATTTCTGCATAATTTACTTGTTACTCGAATATAAAATCACTCAACAGGAAGGAAAGATGTGGAAAATGAATATAAATATGTGCATTTTAATTCAGGATATAAATCCAGTCAGTGAAATTATGTTCTAAATGTTTATGCTTGTTTTGGTACACATTGAAAACCATATTTTGTTACAGGAAACTGTCACTTTTTCAGAGTGCCCATTTTCAGAACAACCAAGAAGTTAGGAAATGAATGTTTTTAGACCAGTAATACAGTGGAATCAACTCTTTATTACCCTGCATCTAACTAAAATAAAATTTTGTATATCAAGAATACCTAATGAACATTACTATAAGTTTGACTATTATAAATGCCTACCTATTAATCAGTAATTTTAATTAAACATTACATTTTAAATGAATTTTATAAACATAATACCTTAAACAAGAGTAAAAATATAAATATACAAAATTGACCTTAAATTTATATCAATAAACTAAAATTCATACCAATTAAAAATATTCACTTCTATATCATATTCCCTTTAAATGAAAACAAATATTTATAAACAATCATTTTGGGAATTTGGGTATAATTTTCTACAAACTACTTCCTGCTGATTGTTGGGCAAAGTATTTTTAGGGTTCACAAAGACCTTTTGGGGGTTCTTGTTCCAACAAACCACGTTAGCCTAGAAGAAATTCCCAGGTTCTCATCTTCTGCGAAAAGAAAAGCAGAACTTCTTTTCCAAAGTATCATATCCTTATACTCAAATCATGAAGTCAAAATACCTCTAAAATATATATGTTGATTTGGTTTAGCAGTGCAAATAAACTATCTCTCTGTAGTTAGCTCATTCACAACCAAAACATTTAAAGAAAACACAATAGTTTACATAATCCTGACTCTCTGCATACTTTCCACCTTGATGTGTATTTTCCTATTACTTTTAATTATTTATCTTTACTCCTTTAATTTATATGTCTGTAGTCTTTTATATTACTTTTATTGTCTCTTTAATGATAGCCTTTGCTGGAGAGGTTGTGGAGAAAGGGGTACACTCATCCATTGCTGGTGGGAATGCAAACTTGTGCAACCACTTTGGAAAGCAGTGTGGAGGTTTCTCAGGAAATTCGGGATCAACCTACCCCTGGAGCCAACAATACCACTCTTGGGAATATACC
>NW_026068053.1:2620452-2637024 GCF_014885135.2 Alexandromys fortis | reverse complement strand
CATATTTCCTGCATGTTTTGTGATGAGAGTTTGTTGGCTTTGCTGTTTTCTTTGATCAGTGTGTTTATTTTCTCTATGGTGTCCTCAGATTCTGAGATTCTTTCTTCTATTTCTTGTATTCTATTGATTACGCTTGTTTCTGTAGGCTCTGTTCATTGATCTGGATTTTCCATATCCAGCTGGTGCTCAGTTTGTGTTTTCTTCCTTGCTTCCATTTCAGTTTTCAATTCTTGAATTGTTTCCATTACCTGTTTGTTCGTTTTTTCTTGGTTTCCCAGGGTCTCATGTACATATTTACTCAATTCTTCAAATTTTTGTTATACTTCTCATCCATTTCTATAAGGGTGTTTTTTTACATGTTGTTTAAGGGACTCTATTGCTTTCATAAAGTCAATTTTTTCCACTTCTGTGTTAGGGTGTTCAAGTCCTTCTGTTGTAAGATCATTGGGTTCTGGTGTTTTCTTGTTGTTTTTCGGATTGTTGGGTGAATTCTTGCCTTGGCGCCTGCCCATTTCCTCCTATTGAAGCCATCTAAAGGGTCTTTTAGAACTGAGTTAGGTTTCCCTGTTGGCAAGGGGCTCCTCCTACAAAATGCTGTCGCTCTGTTCCCTGGCTCCTGCCAGGGGCCCAGTTCCCTCTCGCCTGTCATAAGGGTCTTCAGGAACAGGTCCCGCTCCTTCTTTGCTAGGGATCTCACCAAGCAAAAGCCTACCTCTTTGCTTTAATTGTAGTGGGGCGATCTGCTCTCGGTGTTGTTTGCAGGTCCCCGCTGTCTACCGCCTCCTGCACCTCTGTGGTGCTCCTGGGCCTGCGCCACCGGTGCTCTGCTGCCCCCATGATGAAGACTTTTAAAGAGAAAATGATGAATTCCCTTAAAGAAATGGAGAAAAAGAAAAACAAAAAATTGAAAGAAACCCACAAATCTCTCAAAGAAACCCAAAAAAGCCAAGAAAAAAAAATCAAGCAGGAGTAACAAGTAATTTAAACAGTTCAAGACTTAATGCCTGAAATAGAGGCACTAAGAAAATACAAACTGAGGGAATTATGGGCATGGAAAATATGGGCAAGTTAATGGGAACTACAGAGGAAGCATAACCAACAGGATACAAGATATAAAAGAGAGAATCTCAGAGTTTGAAGATATGATGGAAAGAAATAGATTCATTGATCAAAGAAATATTAAATTAAATAAATTCTTAATACAAAACATCCAGGAAGTATGGGATACCATGAAAATATCAAACCTTACAATAATGGGGATAGAAGAAGAATAACTCTAGCTCAAAGGGACAGAAAATATATTCAACAAAATCAGAGATTCAAACTTTCCAAATCTAAAGAAGGATATCTCTATGAAGGTACAGAACACCAAATACACTGCCATCTCAAAATTTCATATAAATATATATATATTTGCCATATAATAATCAAAAGCAAAAAACATATAAAATAAAGAAAGAATATTAAGAGCTAAAAAGAAAAAAAGATCAAGTAATATATAAAGGCAGACCTATCAGAATTACACCTGACTTCTCAACAGACCATGAAAGCCAGAAAGAAGGTCCTGGAAGGATGTAGTGCAGACACTAAGAGACCACAGGAACAAGCCCAGACTACTATACCCATCAAGGTGTAAGAGTTAGCCAATAATAAGTTAGAGCTAATGGGCCAGGGCGTGTTTGAATTAATACAGTTTCGATATAGTTATTTGGAGTGTAAGCTAGCTGAGTGGCTGGAACAAGCAAGCAGCCCTCTCCCTTACAACAACTGGCAAGCCAAAGTGGTCAACTAACTCCACATAAAATCTAAGAGGGCTTAAAAAGAAATTCTAGAAAAAAAATACAGAGTTTAAAACAGCTTCTTACTGTTTGCTGGTGGCCTGCTGCAGCTCCTTTAAGAAAGATTTTCATGACTCAGCAGCCATAGCAGGAAAGCACTGCACAGTTTTAAAATGTGGCTTCCTGGGCTGTGCCACCATCATGAATTCTGGCTATGAAGCATTTCAATGGCATTTTTGGTCTCGGGTGTTTCTGTGGCCACTAGGGTTGGGAGGAAAGTGGCTGAGACCATGCCTGTGGCTCAGTGCTCCCTGCCTGGGCAGGAGGCAGGATCAGGTCTACTAGGCATGCACAAACCGGATAGCATGGCAGATTTCTGCCACCATACAGAAATATTTCCAGGCTGTGCAGTGCTCTGCATGGCAGATTTGACTGTAACTCAGATAAAAAGAGTTTATGTTCTTCTGTATATAAGAAACACATCTCAACCTCAAAGACAGACATTACTTCAAAGTAAAGGGTTGAGAAAATTTTTCCAATCAAATGAACCTAAGAAACAAGTGGGTGTGACTATCCTAATACCTAGCAAAATAGACTTCAAACTAAAATCAGTCAGAAGAGATGAAGAAGACCACTCTATACTCATAACTGGAACAATCCATCAAGACAAAATCTCAGTCCTCAACATCTATGCCCCAAATACAAGAGCACCAACATATGTAAAAGAAACATTACTAAAGCTAAAATCATGCATCAAATCCCACACACTAATGGTAGGAGACTTCAACAACCCACATTTCACAATGGAAAGGTCAATCAGACAGAAACTAATCAGAAAAATAAGAGAACTAACAAATTTCATGATGCAAAGGGACTTAAGAGACATCTACAGAAACTTCACTGAAACACAAAAGAATATACCTTCTTCTCAGAACCTCATGAACCCTTCTCTAAAATTGACCACATAGTTGATAATAAAGCAAAATTCAAGAAAAAAGAAAAAGAATATGAATAACCTCCTGTATCTTATTGGATCACCATGGTTTAAAGTTAACATTTAATAACAACGCTAATTGTAGAAAGCCTACAATGTCATGGAAATTGAACATTGCTCAGTTGAACCACCCCTGGGTCAAGGAAGAAATAAAGAAGGAAATTAAAGTCTTCCTAGAATTCAACAAATAGGAAGACATAACATACCTAAACCTAAGTGGGGCTAAGAGCAAAATTCATGGCACTAAGTGCCATAAAGAAAGTGGAGAAATCTTATACTAGTGACTTAACAGCATACCTGAAAGCTCTAGAACAACAAAAAAAAGCAGACTCACCCAGGAGGAATAGACTATAGGAAATAATCAAATTGAGTGCTGAAAACAATAAAGTCAAAACAAAGTAAACAATACAAAGAATTAATGAAACAAGGAGTTGGTTCTTTGAGAAAACCAACCAACAGGATTGACAAACCTTTATCCAAAGTAATCAAAAGGTGAAGAGAGAACATCCAAATTAACAAAATCAGAAATGAAAATAAGGACATAACAACAGACACTGAGGAAATCCAGAGAATCGTTAGGTCATACTACAAAAAAATCTGTACTCAACAAAATTGGAAAACGTAATTTCCAATTACATTTATTAATTTATTAATGGACAATTTTTTGGATAGGAACTACATACCATAATTATATCAAGACCAGATGAATAATTTAAATAGTCCTATTACCAGCAAAGAAATTGAAGCAGTCATCAAAAGCCTCCCAACCAATAGAAACAGAATGAACATTGTCAAATTTTTTATGAGGTTACTCTGATACCAAACACACACAGAGATTCAATCAAGAAAGAGAATTATAGACCAATCTAACTCATGAACATAGATGCAAAAATACTCAAGAAAATATTAACAAACCGGATCTAAGAATACTTATAAAAAAATCATCCACCACGATCAAGTAGGCTTCATTCCAGAGATGCAGGGATGGTTAAACATATGAAAATCTAACAATGTAATCCACTATATAAAAAACATATGATCATCTCATTTGATGCTGAAAAAGCATTTGACAAAACCCAAAACCTCTCCATAATAAAGGTGTCGAAGAAATCAGGGATACAAAGAACAAATCTAAACATATTAAAAACAATATACTGCAAGTTGACAGCCACAATCAAATTAAATGGAGAGAAACCCAAAGAGATGCCACTAAAATCAGGAACAAGGCAAGGCTGTCCACTTGCTCCATATCTATTCCACATAGTTCTTGAAGTTCTTGCTAGAGCAATAACACAACAAAAAAACATCAAGGGGATTCAAATTGAAAAGAAGCCAAACTTTTGTTATTTGCAGATGATATGGTAGTGTACATAAGTGACCCCAAAAAACTCTACCAGGGAACTCCTACAGCTGATAAATACCTTCAGCAATGTTGTAGGATACAAGATCAACTCAAAAAGAAAATTCAGTAGCCCTTTTTATACAAATGCTAAAGAAGGTGAGAAAAAAAAATCAGAGAAACATCACCATTCACAATAGCCAAAAATAACATAAAATATCTTTAGATGATACTAACGAAAGAAATGAAAGATCTATTTGACCATAACATTAAGTCTTTGAATAAAAAAAAAAATGGAGGAAGATACCAGAAAATGGAAAGATCTCCCTTGCTCTTGGATAGATAGGATCAACATAATAAAAATGGCAATCCTACCAAAAGCAATCTTTAGATTCAATGCAATCTCCATCAAAATTCCAACACAATTCTTCAATACTCAACTTCATATGAAAAAAAATCCATAAACCCAGGATAGTAAAAAAAAAAAAAAAACTTCTATACAATAATGAACTTCCAGAGGTATCACCATCCCATACATCAAACACTAGTATAGAACTACAGTAATAAAAACAGCTTGGAATTGGCATAAAAACAGACAGGTTGACAAATGGAATTTAATTGAAGACCCAGATATTAATCCACACACTTATGATCACCTGATTTTTGACAAATAATCTAAAATTATACAATGGAAATAAGGATGCATTTTCAACAAATAGTGCTGGTATAACTGGATGTCAATATGTAGAAGAATGCAAATACATTCTTATCTATCACCTAGCACAAAACTCAAGTCCAAATTTTTAAAAGACCTTAATATAAATCTGACCACACTTAAACTGATGGGGAAAAAAGTAGAAAGTAACTTTCAATGCATGGGCACAGGAGACCACTTCCTTAATATAACACAGCCATTGAGAGCAAGAATAGATAAATGAGACCTTCTGAAACTGAGAAGCTTCTTTAAAGTAGAGGACATAGTCAATAAGACAGAAAGGTAACCTACTGAATGGTAAAAGATCTTCACCAAATCCACATCAGAGGACTGATCTCCAAAGTATATAAATACTCAAGAAATTACACATCAAAATTCCAAATAATCAAATTTAAAAAATAAGAAACAGAACTAAACAGAGAATTCTCAACTAAAGAATCTCAAAAGACCAGAAGACTCTCAAGGAATGTTCAACATCCTTAGTCATCACTGAAATGCAAATCAAAATGACTCTGAGATACCTTCTTATACAGTCAGAATGGCTAAGTTCAAAAACACCAATGATAGCTTATGCTGGAGAGAATGTGGAGTAAGGGGAACATTCCTCCAATGCTGGTGGGAATGTAAACTTGAACAACCATTCTGGAAATGAGTATGTCCGTTAATCAAAAAGTTGGGAATCAGCATACCTCAGGACCCAGAGATACCACCCTTAGGCATATACCCAATCATACTACAAGAAAATTTGTTCAACTATGTTCATAGCCACATTATTTGTAATAGCCAGAACCTGGAAACAACCTAGATGCCCCTGAAATAAAGAATGAATAAAGAAAATGTGGCACATTTACACAGTGTACTACTCAATGGTGAAAAACAATAGCATCTTGAAATTTGCAAGCAAATAAATGGAACTAGAAAAAAACATCTTGAGTGAGGTAACCCAGACCCAGAAAGATGAACATGGTTTATACTCACTCATAAGTGGATAGTAGCAAAAGATAATGAGCCTATAGTTTATGACCTTATAGAAACTAAGTAACAAGGTGAACCCTGAGAAAAACATAAATAGGTTCCTCTGTAAAGGGGAAATAGACAAGATCAGCAGACACATTTTGGAGCCTGCGAATGAGGGGAGATTGGAGGATGGAAGAGAAAGATGGAGGGAGAAGGGAAGAGGTGTGGAGAACTTGAGAAAACAGGATAGTCAAGATGGAGGAAGGACAGAGATGAGAGCATGGCACAATATATTTTAATTGATGGAGCAATTATGGGTATAACAAGAAACCTGACACTGGAGAAATTCCAACGAGTCCACAAGGATGAACCCAGCTAAGACCCTAAGCAATAGAGGAGAGGATGCCCAAACTGGCCTTGCCCTGTAGTCAAATTGATGAATATCTGAAATGTCACTATAGAACCTTCATCCAGCAACTGATGGAGGAGACAAGACAAAGACCTACAGCAAAGCACTGGGCTGAGCTTGCAAAGTCCAGTTGAAGAGTGGGGAGAGTGAGAATATGAGCAAAAAAGTAAAAACCATGAGTGGGACACCCACTAAAACAATTTATCTGAGCTAATTGGGAGCTTGACAACTCTTGCTGGACAGGGAAGGAACCAGCAAAGTACCAAACTAGACCCTCTAAATGTGGGTGACAGCTGTTTGATTGTGGCAGACTGCAGAGCCACTGGCAGCGACATCAGGATTTATCCCTAGTTCTTGTACTGGCTTTTGGGGAACCCACTCTCTTTGGATAGATATGTTGCTCCAGAGAGATAGAGTAGGAAGGGTCTTGGACCTTCTTTAAAGCAATGTATTTACCCTCTCTGAGGAGTGGAGTAGGGGGAGAGGTAAGGGAATGGGAGGAGGGAAGGGAGCAAGAACTGGGATTGGTAAGCAAAATGAAAAAAGATAGTTTGTTTCCTTTTATTTGGGAGAGGGATATATTTATGAAGTTAAAAGGAATTAGAATGGAGGCATGGATTTAAATATGATTTTTATTGTATACATATGTGGAATTATCAATAATAATGGAAAATTAATAAAGCCAAATGGTTCTGGGAAAAAGAAGTGAGCATGGTTTGGCTAATTTATTTAGTGCCCATGATATTTATGCCAAGTCATACTCTTACACTCCTGCTACAATGACCTACATTTTATAATCATGCAAAGAACATATTTACTATTTTATTCTGTTACCTGGGGCATTGCAAGCCATTGTCACAAACAGTGGCATAAAAACAGGAATTTGTTCTCTAACAAATCTGGAGGCTGTGACTCCAAATTCTAAGTTCTAGAAATGTTAAGTTCTTCTAGAAAAGCATGGCCATCTTTGGCTTTGGAACCTTTCTAGAGATGATTGGTAGTTAGATGTTTCTTGGGAGAGGAGACTCTTAAATGGTCTCTTTTGATATCTCTTGCCATCCCATGTACTTCTTAATACAACCCCATGTACTGCTATACTAGGTTCTTCCTATTGTTGTAACATAATGTGAAATAAATAAAAAAAGCTTGGTGAGGAAGTTATTTGTTTGTCTTCCATGTTTTATTCATTGTCTGTCACAAAGGGAAGTCAAGGTAGGGCAGTGACCTGGCAACAGGAGCTTATGCCGAGCCCCTAGAGAACACTGCATTCTGACTTGCTTCTCATGCCTTGCTCAGCCTGCTTTAATAGACAACCCATGACCGCATGTTCAGGGGTGGGACCACCCTCATATGGCTGAGCCTTTTAATCCTGAAAATGTCCCCACAGACTTGCCTGCAGGCCAGTGTAATGAAGGCATTTTCTCAACTAACGTATTTTCCTCCCAGATGACTCCAGCTTGTCTCAAGTTGACAACAAACAAGCAAACCAACTAACACTATCCTATCAGCACAGCTGCTTTACTTCTTATAAGAAATCAGTCACAAAATTTATAACATACCTTTTGTAAGTGTTGCAGCTTAGATGGTAAGGTATTCTAGTTGTTGGAATTCAAGAAATACCACAAAGTCACTGTAAGTGTAGCATTTGACAGCTCTGCTCCAGGGAAAAGTTTCCCTAATGTAACAACTCTGCCCTGGCAGGATATGTTCTCCCCAGAGAAAGTGTTACAGCTCTGTTCAGGTCCCATAGAGTGTAACAACTCTGCTCTACCAGGGGAAGGTTTCCCTAGCAAAAATGTTACAGTTCTGCTCTGCTGGGCTCTGACAAAAAGCTGTTAGTTACTTCTATATCCCTTCTAGTTAGGTGAAAGAAAATCATCACCCAAATCTCATTCAAGAGATTTACTGGGAAGGAAGATTCCCAGACTGCCTCAAGAGTGTGGCAGTGGCAAACTGAACAGGGTATATAGAGCTTACATAGGGTTCCTGGGAGGGTTGGGCAGAGCTTTCCAGGGTGGATTGGGATTGGTGAACTTTTGTGCTCAGGAATGGGTGGGATTTAGTGCTCAGGGATCTCAGGGATTGGTGGGATTTTATGCTCAGGGATTAGTGGAATTTCAATCCCTGTTCCCAAATCAGGGTCAGTGTGGTTTTCCTGTGCCCTTTTCAGCCTACATCCTACTTCACAGAGAATTCTGACACTTGAGCCATTTAGTCACATCTGCAGACACTCTGCTTCCCTATACTGTCACACCCAGAAATTCAAGAATAAAATACTATTCCATCTGCTGCATTTATTTTCTAGGAACTATCAAGAAGCCTTCTATAACCGGGCAATGGTGGTGCACGCCTTTAATCCCAGCACTCGGGAGGAGAGGCAGGCGGATCTCTGTGTGTTTGAGACCAGCCTGGTCTACAGAGCTAGTTCCAGGATAAGCTCCAAAGCCACAGTAAACCCTGTCTCGGAAAAAAAAAAAAAAAAAAGAAGCCTTCTATAATTAACCTGCCTGGATTTTTTTTGTTCTGCTTTGCAGAGACGCTCTGGTGGTCTCTAACTCTTCAGTAATTTTTTGATTCATAAGCAGTGAAGGTTCAGAGAGCAGCCATACACTGAATATGTATATACAATTTGATAAATTCTAAAATAATTTCTATGTGATATGGTTCATCTGACAGCTCTATTTAGAATGCAGTTATCTGCAGAATCTGTACAAATTATGTAACAGCAAAGAAATAAATGCTCCTTTAATAAATCCTAAAAATAAAGACAGATTAGTATTAGGACTTTTTAGGCAATAGCTACATATTTCTTGTATCTGAGTGTCTCTAGTAAACAAAGCAAATAAAATCCATGTGACTCAAGATTTTTATAGCCAGAATGTTACCAAGTTCATCATTTTTAGTCCTTTAAGGAATATGGTATGATACTCACTTTTATTTTAGGATACAATTTCTCTCACACCCACTCTCACCCACTCTTCCACTCTCTATGTTTTAAATACAAGTCAATTTTTCTTCCTTCTCTTTCTTAAGCATATTTAAATTTTTGCTGTGGTGGGACACTTGCTCTATAAGAGTAGTGGGGAAAATAGTATCATAGTGACCATTTTTAAAAGAATGTTCTATAGTGTTCACTTATCATTCTAAACTAGGAATAAAAGAAAACAGAAAGGAGTGATGACTACAGCGACATTGGGGATTCATAGTGACATTGGGCAGACTTGGAAGATGTTTCCACATGTTTCTTTACTTAGTATGGGACTTGTTTTATTTTGGGATCTTCTGTAGGCCATATTTTCAGGTAGAAACCTTTAGTTTTTAATCTAAAGAGCATTAAGTAGTGTTGACGTCTAACTAACATTTTAAAGTTCTCAGAAATCACCATGGATATGCTGGATATTTTATACCTTGCAATTTTTTGTTTCAGTTTTTAAGCTTCCAATTCAGATTGAAGGTCATTCATGAAGAAGAAGGACAAGCCCATTTTATGTCAGCTGTTTAGGCTTTCAGATGCTGCTCTTTGTAAATGTCCTAAAATTGTTCCTATCTTTAGTTTGCAGCTTTGATCCTTTGCTTTTAAAAGGAGGGGGTTCTAAAAGATTTTAATGTTGTAATTTTTTTTCATGTTTTATCCTGATATTTGCTTTTGTCAACTAGGGTCATTTAAATATCTTTCTTTTTTTCTAATTATTGCTACTCTTCAATAGTTTTTCTCATTCCAGGGGAATGATGATTAAATAAAGCAGCTTAGATCCTAGTCTGTAGTCAGGAACTATAAGAACCAAACAAAATTCTAAATTCAGCAGCAAATTTCAGCCTGTCCTTTAACGTTTAGAAGCACCCATAATTTGTACTCTTCTCTTGGCTCTTTACACGAATTTTAATTTAACTATTGGAGGCATATATTCTGCACCTGCAATGCAGTCGCTCTTTACCTTAGGAAACCCTGAGGAAAGCAGAACTTGCTTAGTGGATCAGGAGAACTAATCAAAAAGTGAGCTCTGAAGTCTCAAAAGGCTATGTACTAACTGCTGAGAAATAATTTTCAGAAGCTATTTGCAACATATATCACAGGTAAAGGTCAAGCCTCTTATAATTAATAGAAAATGATTAATAATTAAAACTCTAGGATGGGTGGAGTGGTTTCAGTGAGAGTAGCCCTCATAGGCTAATGTATTTGAATAATTGGTTTCCGGTTAATGAATTATTAGGAAAAAATTAGTAGGTGTGACGTTGTTGGAGGGCATGTGTCACAAGGGTTGGGAGCTTTCGAAAGCACATGCCAGGAACACTATCTTTCTGCCTAATGCCTGCAGACCAGGAAGTTAAGCTCCCAAGAACCGTGGCTGTTATCATGCTCCCTTCTATAATGATGATGATGGACCCTTTTGAAACTGCTAGCAAGACCAAAATTATGAACTTTATTTGTAAGAGTAGCCTTGCTCATCATGTCTCCTCACAGCAACTGAACAACAACCAAGACAACGGAAAATGCATGAATAGATTATTCTGATTGTCTGGAAGAAAAGAATGTATTTAAAGTGATGTTAAACAAAGTGTTCTGACTGAGTCTGTTTTCATGATGATATTGAAGGTGCAGTAGTTCATGTTGACAAAACCTACCATGACACCTTTAATGTCATTTAATATAATTGTTGCTGTGAGTTGTATTAATACAGGAAATCTCCGTGTTATTTGTTGGCATTATAGGAAAGAACAATGAATGAATTCGATGGGCAGTTAACATCATCCATATAAATCCCTGACTCAAACATAGTCTGAACCTAATCATGAAAAAAGAGTCAGCCAGCTTCAGATTTCACTACATTCTTCAGTACTCATCACTTTTGACTAAGAAAGACAAAATCAAACAAATCTTACCACATAAGCCTGATGTCCTGAGCTCAATCCTTGGAACCAGTAAGAAAACCCACATGTAGTAACATACCTACGTGATCCTAAGCCTTGTGCAGAAAGATGAGAAGCAGAGGAGAGCATTGCCTGGAACCGTGTGAATCAGTAGGCACTACAGCAACATGAACAAGGGATGAGCTACCTCTAAGCACTCCTGAAAAGATGTCCTCTGATCTTCATATATCTGTATCATGTCACACTCCCACACACAGCCATGCATGCATGAACATGCATGTAATTAAAATTAAATAAATAAGACTAATTTAGAATACTCATAAATAAAAAACGATAACAATAAATATTTTCCATCTGAATCTTTGAAAAAGAAACAATATTAGCAACTAATAGAAGGAAATTTGATGAACAAGTTTATATTAGAGATTATTAAGCAACACATTGATAAAATGTTTACTTTGATTAAGCAGGGAGAAATTCTGGACATTTTAAGACATATTTGGCATGCAGGACAGATTGTAGGTAAAAGGTTTTGTGGTTGGGTAGCGTTTATTTTTCTCCTTTTTAGCCTGCAGAGTACCTACCTTTCTGTGTCATAGACACTAGAATATGGAGTCGAGGATTCCTTGTAGCCACCAGTTTGACTTCTCCATGTGCAATGAGTTGTGTGGTTATTGTCTTAGCAAAGGGTCCTTGCTTTCAGTGTATGGAGAGCAAGCTATTGTCTCCACAACAACCAGGGCTATTTGGAAATTTCCTGGTACCATTTTGAACAATAACTCAGAGTGATAAAAACTCTAAAGTCAAAACAGTGGCTTTCTAAGATAGTGATAACATAGACAGTAGAAAGAAAAGGAGATCTCATGCCTTATTTTTGTTTGTATCTTAGAGAAGGATGTTTTAGGAAATTATCTTTACACATACACATACACACACACAAATTAAAAGAATATCTTACATGAAGCTTCATGGTGCCTGCAGCTTGACTCCCCTTCCCATGAATGCAGAAATTTCTTCAGTAACTATAGGCCAAGAAACTCTGTGTCCAGATGCTGAGAAGGTTCTTAGTAATAACGATGGTCTTAGTGTAGGTTTTTTGTGCTGTTTCACAAAAGAATGGTGATTCTTCACATAAGAGTGATTCTGTATCACTCATATCTAAATAAGAAGTCTAATAGTAATCAAAGTATATATGTTTATGTTAAGCCTAATACATATATTTCATCTAGTCTATTTTGTGTCTTTAATGGGCAAATTGCTTTTGAGATCTTCATAAGTTTGTGTGGTGGTTGGCTGACATTGCAATCTATATAAACATTCATTATTTTATGAACTTGCTGTAGAATAACTTTTGTGATATTTCCTATTTTGCTTTATAAATGAAAAACCTTACAAGTGAATAAAAGTGTGGAGTTTTTTTATGAAGCAGAAAGTACCAAAAATGTAATTTTAATGTAAAATCCTGACAGAATAAATTATAACCCAAATGTATTTGAGTCTTTGAGTTAGTTCTTATAAAATACAGACAAGATTCTAAAATATAGATGCAAATAGACAATAGTATTTGCATTGTTGATAAAATTTTAAAGATTTTGATACACTTTACATTTACTGGTCTTTTGTTTGTACTTATTTGCTGCAAAAATAATTTAATAAATATTGTAACTTATCCAAATGCTTTTAAAACATTGCATTTCATCTTTGAGTCTGCTTTTGATTATAAGATGATTAAGTTTTACTTTTAATTATGAAAATTAAGAACTCAAGGAGAATGTTTAACAAACTATCAAGTATATAATTTAATGCTATTTTTCACTGCTAGTGTTTAATTATCATGTACAGTTCTATACATGTCCAGTGTTTGAGGTGTGCTTGGTAGCTAGATTTGTTCTGTCTGCGGTCCCTTATTTCCACCATTTTTCGAGCCCTCTCCTTACTCTCTCCCTACACTTCAAGCCCCTTTCCTCATTCATTTCTTCTTTATTGGCACTAACATTCTGAATGAGAAATGCTGAGATATTTTGAGTGAATTTCAAGCTGTTTGGCTAAAAAGTAAACTGAACAAACACCTGAATTGGGAAGTGGTTTCATAGCTCAATGATGCTGGAAATGACAACACAACTAATAGGAAGAGTAGAGGGAATTAATCATCTTATTATTGCAGACTGCAAAAGGATGCCTCTCTAAATTGATAGCACAAGCAAGAATATATAATGTCCAGGGGAAGGAGAAAGCAAAGCTGTGTCAGGAACTTAGCTCTAGGTTCCTCAACAATAAGGTGACATCCCTCCCGTTGGGTAGTTTACGTAAATGTGAGAGTGAGGGTAATTAAAGGGTTCTGAGTTGTAAAGTGAAGTTTATGCATACTGATCTTCAGTAGAATCCAAACTCCTTAGAAAAGTGTCTGGTAACTCCATACAGGAATATGGTCAAATAGTATGCTGCTGTGTCCAAAGGCAAGGATTCTTTCAGATGGTCTTATATGTGCTGGTAGCAAGGATAGAGGAATGGCTTAGAGATATTGTTCAAGCTCTGACCCATTCATTTCTGAGATTGTTTGTTTGTTTGTTTATTTTACTATGGTAGTCTTATATGTCCTGAAAGGGTAAAAAGAAATAATCAAATATTCTTATATATTAAGTCTTCCTGGACGTACACAGCTTTTATAATATTGAAAATCTCTTCTTAAGCTTTTAATATTTACTTGCAATTCCTCTAATATGCATTAATCAATACCGCTTCTGGTTTTGTTGCCCTCTACCTAACCCCTACCTACATACATTCTCTACATTAATTCTTGAGAAATTCATGAAACAAAGTATTGATCATATTTACTTTCTTTTTTTTCTGATGGTCTCTTCTATCAGATAATTGTACCTTGTATCACGCTGACAAAACAAAAAAACCCAAAAACAAAACAAGCAAACAAACAAATACAAGACAGGTTCTACAACTTTTTGCCATCATAGCATTACCTTTAAGACTAGATTTACCTAGAGTTGTGTCTTTACAAGGAATGCTGTGCATAGGGGTGACATGACGCATAGTATCTTGTTCCCAGACCTCTTTCCTGTAAGTCTGTCGTGACACCTAGGATCTTTTTTTAATTATTATTATTATTAAAAATTTGTACTTCTTCCCTTCCTCCCATTTCCCTCTCCCATCCTCCCACTTCCCATACCCCTCCCTCTCCAGTCATAAGTGGATTCTAGCCATAAATAAAGGACATTGAGCCTATAAGTCACGATCCTAGAGAAGCTAAATAAGAAGGTGAACCAAATGAAAAACATATAGTTATCCTCCTTGATATTGGAAGTAGACAAGATGGTCAGGCAAAAATTGGGAACTTGGGGGTGGGGGTGGGGTGGGGGTAAGGGGAGAAAGGAGAGAAAAGTGAGAAGGGGAGGATGGGGAGAGCTTTGGGGAAATGGGAGGGTTGGCATGTACGAAGGGTAGATACGGGAGCAGGGAAGTATATATCTTAATTAAGGGAGCCATTTTAGGGTTGACAAGAGACTTGACTCTAGAGATGTTCCCAGGTGTCCAAGGAGATGTCACTAGCTAGTTCCTTGGGCACCTGATGAGAGGGAGCCTGAAATGGCCCTATCCTATTGCCATAATGATGAATATCTTGCATATCACCATAGAACCTTCACCTGTCGATGGATGGAGATAGAGACAGAGACCCACATTGGAGCACTGGACTGAGCTCCCAAGGTCCAAACGAGAAGCAGAAGGAGGGAGAACATGAACAAGGAAGTCAGGACCGCAGGGGTGCACCTACCCACTGAGACGGTGGGGCTGATCTAAATGGGAGCTCAACAAGGCCAGCTGAACTGAAACTGATGGGATATGCGATCAAACCGGACTCCCGGAAGGTAGTGGAAAATGAGTGCTGACTGAGAAACCAAGGACATTGGCAATTTTTTTTAATTAATTAATTTATTTATTAAAGATTTCTGCCTCCTCCCCAACACCGCCTCCCATTTCCCTCCCCATCCCTCATCAAATACCACTCCATTGTCAGCCCAAAGAGTAATCAGGGTTCCCTGCCTTGTGGGAAGTCCAAGGACCACCCACTTCCATCCAGGTCTAGTATGGTGAGCATCCAAACTGCCTAGGCTCCCACAAAGTTAATACGTGCAGTAGGATCAAAAATCCATTGCCATTGTTCTTGAGTTCTCAGTAGTCCTCATTGTTCACTATGTTCAGCTAGACCGGTTTTATCCCAGGATTTTTCACACCCAGGACAGCAGGCCTTGGTGAGTTCCCGATAGAACATGCCTGTTGTCTCAGTGTGTGGGTGTACTCCTCGTGGTCCTTAGTTCCTTGCTCGTGCTCTCTCTCCATCTGCTCCTGATTTGAACCTTAAGATTTCAATCCGGTGCTCCAATGTGGGTCCCTGTGTCTGTCTCGTTTCATCGCCTGATGAAGGTTAATATTCAGGAGGATGCCTATATGTTTTTCTTTGGGTTCACCTTCTTATTTAGCTTCTTTAGGGTCACGAATTATAGGCCCAATGACTTTTATTTATGGCTAGAAACCAAATATGAGTGAGTACATCCCATGATCCTCTTTTTGGGTCTGGCTTACCTCACTCAGGATAGTGTTTTCTATTTCCATCCATTTGTTGCAAAATTCAAGAAGTCATTGTTTTTTACCACTGAATAGTACTCTAATATGTATATATTCCATACTTTCTTAATCCATTCTTCATTTGAAGGGCATCTCGGCTGTTTCCAGGTTCTGGCTATTACAAACAATGCTGCTATGAACATAGTTGAGCATATACTTTTGTTGTATGATAGGGCATCTCTTGGGTATATTCCCAAGAGTGGTATTGCTCGGTCCAGGGGTAGGTTGATCCCAAATTTCCTGAGAAACCTCCACACTGCTTTCCAAAGTGGTTGCACAAGTTTGCATTCCCACCAGCAATGGATCAGTGTACCCCTTTCTCCACAACCTCTCCTGCAAAGGGTATCATTGGTGTTTTTTTTTATTTTAGCCATTCTGACAGGTGTAATATGGTATCGTAAAGTTGTCTTGATTTGCATTTCCCTGATCACTAAGGAAGTTGAGCATGATCTTAAGTGTCTTTTGGCCTTTTGAAATACTTCTGTTGAGAATTCTCTGTTCAGCTCAGTGCCCCATTTTATAATTGGGTTGATTAGCCTTTTATGGTCTAGTTTCTTGCGTTCTTTATTATTTTGGAGATCAGACCTTTGTCAGTTGTGGGGTTAGTGAAGATCTTCTCCCAGTCAGTGGGTTGCCTTTTTGTCTTAGTGACAGTGTCCTTTGCTTTACAGAAGCTTCTCAGTCTCAGGAGGTCCCATTTATTCAATGAGGCCCTTACTGTGTGTGCTGCTGGGGTTATATGTAGGAAGTAGTCTCCTGTGCCCACGTGTTGTAGAGTACGTCCCACTTTTTCTTCTATCAGGTTCAGTGTGTTCGGACTGATATTGAGGTCTTTAATCCACTTGGACTTGAGTTTTGTGCATGGTGATAGATATG